>NC_137189.1:11616782-11796782 GCF_960531495.2 Zeus faber
GTATGTATGTATGTAGGCAAGTTCAAGTTCAAGTTCAAAAGGTTATTTGCCACATACATATACATAGGGTCATACATATATGCAGTGAAATGTCATGAAACCCGGTGATTACGCACAATAGTCTCTGCATCTATGTATGTATGTATGTATGTATGTATGTATGTATGTATGTATGTATGTATGTATGTATGTATGTATGTATGTATGTATGTATGTATGTGTGTATAGTATGTGTGTATAGTATGTATGTATGTATGTATGTATGTATGTATGTATGTATGTACATATGTACAGTATGTATTTATGTATGTATGTACGTATGTATGTATGCATGTGTGTGTGTATGTATGTATGTATGTATGTATGTATGTATGTATGTATGTACACTATATATACTTGTACTGTATATGTGTGTGTGTGGGGATTATGTGTCTGTTATATGTATAATTATGCATAAATAAAGATTTAATTTTTTATTAAATGAAATGTCATGTTATATATATCAACTCAACAAAAAATATAATAAAATATTGAAAAGGGGAAATTGGTTTTACATGTACAAATATCATGTTGTTTCTCATAGTTTCGATAGTGTGTGTAGAATTGGATGTTTTTCCTTTCTGGGACAGGCTGACGGTGAACTATGTGACCCTGGCAATCGGAGAGGTGCTGCTGCTCATCCTCACTGTGTGCTCCCTGGCAGCCATCTTTCCCAGGGTGAGTGTGCACAGGGTTTTAGATGGTGACAAAATATGGAGGGAATCCTGGAATGTATTGTGTGGTTTGATTACAAACCACACAGCCTCCTCCACCCAGTGAGAGTAAAAACAAACCTTTCTATTATCAGTGCTGTCACATACAGTGGGGCAAAAAAGTATCTAGTCAGGCACCAATTGTGCAAGTTCTCCCACTTAAAAAGATGAGAGAGGCCTGTAATCTTCATCATAGTACACTTCGACTATGAGAGACGGAATCGGGGGAAAGAATCCAGGAAATCACATTGTAGGATTTTTAATGAATTAATTGGTAAATTCCTCGGTAAAATAAGTATTTGGTCACCTACAAACAAGCAAGATTTCTGGCTTTCACAGACCTGTAACTTTTTCTTTAAGAGGCTCCTCTGTCCTCCACTCTGTTTGAACTCGTTATCAGTATAAAAGACACCTGTCCACAACCTCAAACAGTCACACTCCAAACTCCACTATGGCCAAGACCAAAGAGCTGTCAAAGGACACCAGAAACAAAATTGTAGACCTGCACCAGGCTGGGAAGACTGAATCTGCAATAGGTAAGCAGCTTGTTGTGAAGAAATCAACTGTGGGAGCAATTATTAGAAAATGGAAGACATACAAGACCACTGATAATCTCCCTCCATCTGGGGCTCCACGCAAGATCTCACCCTGTGGGGTCAGAATGATCCCAAGAATGGTGATCAAACATCCCAGAACCACACGGGGGGAACCCAGTGAATGACCTGCAGAGAGCTGGGACCAAAGTAACAAAGGCTACCATCAGTAACACACTACGCCGCCAGGGACTCAAATCCTGCAGTGCCAGACGTGTCCCCCTGCTTAAGCCAGTACATGTCCAGGCCCGTCTGAAGTTTGCTAGAGAGCATTTGTATGATCCAGAAGAGGATTGGGAGAATGTCATATGGTCAGATGAAACCAAAATAGAACTTTTTGGTAAAAACTCAACTTGTCGTGTTTGGAGGAGAAAGAAGGCTGAGTTGCATCCAAAGAACACCATACCTACTGTGAAGCATGGGGGTGGAAACATCCTGCTTTGGGGCTGTTTTTCTGCAAAGGGACCAGGACGACTGATCCGTGTAAAGGAAAGAATGAATGGGGCCATGTATCGTGAGATTTTGAGTGAAAACCTCCTTCCATCAGCAAGGGCATTGAAGATGAAACGTGCCTGGGTCTTTCAGCACGACAATGATCCCAAGCACACCGCCCGGGCAACGAAGGAGTGGCTTCGTAAGAAGCATTTCAAGGTGTGGCCTAGTCAGTCTCCAGATCTCAATCCCATAGAAAATCTTTGGAGGGAGTTGAAAGTCCGTGTTGCCCAGCGACAGCCCCAAAACATCACTGCTCTAGAGGAGATCTGCATGGAGGAATGGGCCAAAATACCAGCAACAGTGTGTGAAAACCTTGTGAAGACTTACAGAAAACGTTTGACCTCTGTCATTGCAAACAAAGGGTAAATAACAAAGTATTGAGATGAACTTTTGTTATTGACCAAATACTTATTTTCCACTATAATTTGCAAATTCTTTAAAAATCAGACAATGTGATTTTCTGGATTTTTTTTTCTCATTTTGTCTCTCATAGTTGAGGTGAACCTATGATAAAAATAACAGGCCTCTCTCATCTTTTTAAGTGGGATAACTTGCACAATTGGTGGCTGACTAAATACTTTTTTGCCCCACTGTACATATATGTGAAATATATAGATAACTGAAATGGAGCTGGAGCAAAAATGACTTAAATGGGACCTATTATGTAAAACTAACTTTTGCAGTGCTTGTGCACATACATTTGGGTCTCTGATGGGACAACTAACACACAAACTGTTAAATAAGACAGCCCCGTCAGTTTATTGCGAGCTGTCTGTTTCAGAAAACATGTCCTAAAACGAGCCGTTCAGCTTTGCTGCCTGGATACACGCTACCGAGGGAGTCATTCTAATTAGAACCACCCTCCGCGCCAACAAACAAATTGTTTAAAAGAAAGAGGAATTAATACAAACTGTCGGTGAAGAAAACGCAGACGATGGAAATATGTAGGTATTTAAAAAATAATTGTGCTGTCTACTGAAAAAAACAAAAGGTATGCGGTAGATAGACTGTAGGCTGAGGCGTGAGGTCCGCTGTGTGTTTCTCCAAACAAATGCAGTAAAAATTGTGAGTTTTTATTTTAGATGTATTTATTTATTTTATTTTATTTTATTTTCCGATGTTTGCATGAAACAAAAAATCCCCGCGTGTGGTGTCCCAGTGCAGTGTCCCAAACAAGCTTTGGAGCACGGCAACGAAAGTCGGAGCAAACTTTTAAATAAGGCCTTGTGGATCGAATATGAGTGAACATTCAGCAACTGGATTGCTTATTTCCCGCCTCAGATTGGTTCAGAAACTGATTTTGGTGGACTGATGAGGTGAAATCAGTGAACGTTACGGAGTAAATACAACCAAACCTGGAAGTTATGCTGAAACGCTATTGGCTCACAGAACTCAGGCACTCAGGAGGGATGTTAGAATGGCTAGAATGCATAATCGGAGTGGTATTTTCAGCAAAAAAAAACTTCAAAAACATGTTTTTGGGACCTCAGAGACCGTTATTAACTTGTGTAAAAAAGGAGCATAATTGGTCCCCTTTAATGAATTGCTTAGTAATGAATAAAGAAGTATACAAGGGATGCTATAGTAGATTCCATCCTATTTAACACGTCCTCGTAGCATTTCGATGTTCCTGTCCTGCAGAGGTTCTCCAAGAGGCTGGTGTCGTTCTCCTTGTGGATCGACGGGACGCGATGGGCGAGGAACATATGGGCGTTTGCGGCCATCTTTGTCCTCACCATGGCCGAGATCGCCGACATGGTACGACGCTAAAGAGTGTGTCTGCATCTGTGTGTGTGGATGTTTCCTTTTCGTGTGCGTTTCCACACCATCAGCCTATCAGAACCTATTTAAGCGTCTGACTGCCCGTTCCCGGTGGGGTCCATTATTTTGGCATGGTTGTCTGCCTGCCGGCTCATTTGGCGCCTCCCGGGGGGACGGCTTGTTCCTCGCCGCTAGCTGCTCTGTCTGCGGGGAATAGAGGCAACTGAAGTGAGAAGCTAACTGTCTAAAGTGTCACACCGACTACCTGCTGCTAATCACACATGACAACTTGGAGTAATCAGGAACGCCAAATGGTGTTACCATGCATAGCTTTTAGAGACGTTGCCCTATACCTATACCCTATACGCCCTACGTTGCCCTCTGCTGCTTTCACAACCAGGGTGAAAGTTCAAAAGTCGCCAATATAATGCAGTGATTCCGAGCATTCTCCCTCTGAACCTCTGCCTTAAAGTGGTAATCTGTACGATTTTTTTTTGTGAAAGAAACTCCCATATTTGATACTCTATTTTGCTGACACTTTATAAGAAACAGCCATTCAGCAGCCATTTACTGTATATGCTCCCTCTATGTGCTGTTTCTATCGTTGGTGGCGGGATCCGCCATTCCTGGCACGAATGCACTGATCGGCATGTGCGAGAAGCGAAAGGCAGAATTTGATAATGCAGCGTGGCTGGTTGTGATCAGAAAACTGTGGGTACGGATGAACGTTCACAAAATAATAACAAAAAATATCCGTACCACCTCAAGTGACCAAGAAAATAACAAAAACAAATCAATGACGGTTAATGGGATGTTGAGAAAAAAAAAGTTGAATTTTTTTAATGGAATTCTGGGACTTTTAGTGTAATCCACCCGAAACAGACAATCTTATGGATTTACACTTTAATGTATTTGAATCTATGAGTCGAACATTCCCTCTCACGCCCTTTTGGTTTTCCCGTTGCACCATCTCTGGTATTCTGCAGCTGAGTTGCGTCCCTCCGCCGCTTCGGGTTTCCAACACCAGCTCCGGTTTGATGCTGGAGTCTCTGGGAGACCGCGGCTGCGGGGAAAACCCCAAACACTACAGCTTCATGGCGGTGATGTCGCTCATAGCCACCGCCATGCTGGTGCAGGTCAGCCACCTGATCAAACTGTGGCTCATGGTGATGGTCGTCACGGCGACCGGTGCCGTCAACATCTATAGCTGGCGCGACATCTACGACCTCTACGATTTCCTGCGCTTCGCAGCCTACAGGTGAGGAATGGACGGAAAAAAATATTGACTCTTGCTTTGATGTTACATCGTTAATATAGTGTTAAAAATACTGTATCTTTCAACTTCACATGGATTTGTTCTAATTATTGCTCCTCTCTTTCTGTCATGCATGGTTGTTATAGAAATGCTCACACAGTATTCATATAGCAACAGTGCATTTCTCATTTTTATTACTCAAAAGTGTACATTTTTATTATTATTATTTTTACTATTATTATTATTGTTGTTATTATTATTTTATTATTTTAACAGATCTAAACACAAAGACAAATTTAAACACATTTTTACTTGTTTTCATGTTCCTGGATTTCCCCCTGGGGATTATAAAAGTGTTATTTTAGAAGAAGCTAAGAATTTGCTTCTTCTTAACTCCTGATGCTATTCGTTAGAGTGTGAGCGAGAACAAAAAGAAGATGTGTGTCACAGCTGCTCTCTATTTTCATGTACTTTCATGAATTGTTTTCCAGGACCACAATAGTACCGTCAAAGTACCGGATGACCATGATGATCATTGTGATGATGATCAGCTTCTACTACTTCGCCCGTCATGTGAGTCATGAATGGCATTTATTTTCTCTCTATATCTTACAAATATCATATCACCTGCATGACCTTCAGCCTAGTCGTACTTATTCCAGCAAATACACACGCACACGCACACACACGCACGCACGCACACACACATACACACACACACACACACACACACACACACACACACACACACACACACACACACACACACACACACACACACACACACACACACACACGTGTAGGTGGAGCGCCAGTCACGGAAGCTGTTCCTGTGGAAGATTGGGGTGCACGACCAGAAGGAGCGGGTGTTTGAGATGCGGCGCTGGAACGAAGCCCTGGTCATCAACATGCTGCCCGAGCACGTTGCCAAACACTTTCTGGGTTCCAAGAAAAGAGATGAGGTTTGGGAATATGTGTGTGTGTGTGTGTGTGTGTGTGTGTGTGCGTGTGTGTGTGGGTGGGTGCAGAAAGGATTTTGAGTTTGTGTTAGGGACAAACCCTGCCTGAGAAGAGCAATTAAGATTGCTATGAAGATATTGATTTTCTTTGCTGTACCTTTCAAAATAAAAGCCTTGTTACAAGGGACTTTTTTGAGTAGCAAACCCTGAATATCCTCTTGTTCCGACTTTGGCGGAGAATTCCACCCCCTTGTCCATCATCCTTATATATATGTGTGTGTGTGTGTGTGTGTGTGTGTGTGTGTGTGTGTGTGTGTGTGTGCGCGTGCGTGTTTGCGTGCGTGCGTGCATGCGTGTGTATTAAAGAAAATCCCGTTTCAATCTCCAATCCAATAGGAGCTGTACAGCCAGGCGTACGAGGAGATCGGCGTGATGTTCGCCTCCATCCCCAACTTCTCAGACTTCTACACGGAGGAGAGCATCAACAACGGAGGCATCGAATGTCTCCGGATCCTCAACGAAATCATCTCGGATTTCGACAGCGTGAGTCAGCGCAGGGGAATGTTACGTGTCTGTCGGGGGGAAAAGGGTGGTGGGGGGCATTTGAAGTCATTGTCCGAATCTGACCTTCTCCACCAGTTGCTGGACAAGGACGAGTTCCGTTTCATCACTAAGATCAAGACCATCGGAAGCACGTACATGGCGGCTTCAGGCGTCACTCCAGAGAGCAACACCAACGGATACAGCAGTCGCAGGGTACAACACTGCAACACTTGGACTTAGTAACTATTTGGTATAGTCACATTAGGGCAAATTATTTCATATCCTGTTCATCGTCTTTTAGTGTGAGGACATTAAGGCCTTGTTATACTGTGACTTCCACTTTCGTAGTTGGAATTATTGACTCGAGAAAAAAACAGGACCTAAAGTTTCTTACAGTATCTGAAAATTTGAGGCCATTTTTATTTGGAAAAAATGGATGTATGTATAATATGTTATGGGGATTCATTTGTAATGATTTTGGAATCTTCACACAGCTGTCATACAATGAATTGAACATTTGAAGTTTTCTACATGTTTATAGTGTGATGGTGTGATATGGACAGACAATGTATAAAATACCAGACATTAATTATCTTTTTTTTTTCAAATCCCAAAACATTCTTCGCCTTCAATGCGCATCTCATAAAACACCCCAACTACGCCCGTTTCTTCTCGCGATCAAAAATATGACGGTCACTTCGTATTGTGCTCCGCCAGGCCCAGGACCAGTCCCTGTCCGAGCGCTGGCAGCACTTGGCCGAGCTGGCAGACTTTGCCCTGGCCATGAAAGTCACGCTCACCAACCTCAACAAGCAGTCCTTCAACAACTTCATGCTTCGCATCGGTCAGTGTATGTGTGTATTTGTGTTTGTCATGTACAAGTGTTAGGGTGTGTGTATGTTGATTGTTCAATGACCGCCCCCAGGCCTGAATAAGGGTGGGGTACTAGCTGGAGTGATTGGGGCTCGTAAACCTCACTACGACATCTGGGGAAACACAGTCAATGTGGCCAGCAGAATGGAGTCCACTGGGGTGATGGGGAACATCCAGGTAACACACAGCCACACACACACACACACATTTATACAAAAGCTTGATTTCAACAACTCCATATATTGTTTTCTTGCAGTTATTTTTCTTTCTTCCTCCATCCTTCTCCACCTGATTTTTACAACACTGCCCCCAGGTGGTGGAGGACTGCTGCGACATACTGAAAGCGTACGGCTTCCGATTTGTTCGGAGAGGGCCCATCTTCGTGAAGGGCAAAGGGGAGCTGCTCACCTTTTTCATGAAGGGCAAAGACAAACCCAGCAGCAACGGTGTCGCTCCCGTCAAAAGCGCCCTTCCACACCAGGTGGTGGACCCCCCCTGACCACTCGCGCAGCACAAGCGTAGCTAGATGGAGGCGACATGTTCTTCTCAGACATATATTTACATAGCTTGCACCACGTCATAAGAGCTACACAAACCAACATCATAACAAATGTAAAAATAGCTATATCAAATGTGAAACTAGACAAACCATAACACATTTCTCTAAAGTGAAAAAAAATAAAAACTTTCCGTAAAAAAAAAAATGATGACCACACCTACTGTATTCGATTCAGAGCTGAGACATTTTCACAATTTTATAAATGACTGCCCGAAAAAACATTTCTGCATATAATGCAGGAACATAGGAAAACATTGAGCACGTAACATATACGGAGGTTGGGCTAGATGATGGAAACACCCAACAGCAATATATTAATGTCAAGGATATAATAAGGAGCAGGGACACCCTTTTGCCTTCAGATGAGCGGCAATCCTTCTTTTAATGCTGCCACGAGTCCTGAACTGTGTTTTCGCGGGATATCGCCCCATTCTTCATGAAGAAAAGCCTTCAGTTCATTGAGGGGTGAAGGAGATGGAAATCCGCTTTGCATTCTTCTGCACAGAATGTCCCATTAAGCTTCACTTATGTTAAGATAGGATGATTGGGAGGCCAAGGTAGGCTGCTGGACTTCATGAAACCGACCTCAAAAAATGTTTAGTTGAGTGTATGGGGGAGTGATATCAGGGTTAGGGGACATCATGAGGGAACGCCGTTGCTCTTGTAAAATGGCCTCTTAGTCCTTGGCTGTTATACAACCATGCGGAGCAATTATTGGACCCGGTGATTCCCATCTCATCCCCCATCGCAGCCGATGTCGTGGGCTGAAGGTGTCCTTTGGCTTTCTCCAAACGTGAACGTGTCCAGATCTAGGGAAAAGGGTCAAAGATGGCTCATCCGACCATATTTGCTCAGGTTTTGTGTTCCTTACACCAGGTTACGTGTCTTTCTGTGTCGCGTTTCTGAATGGCAGCTCTGCAGTTCTGCTGACTACTTGGTCTCTTTGGAGCTCTCGGATGGCTGATGCTTCTCTGACAACTAACACGTTCTCATTCTCAGACCGATTTCATAGCTTACACATACTGCTGTATGATAATCCACCCCATGGAACTCACTATTGCACATACATTACATTATTTCATGCAATCGTGGGTTGTTGAAGCTTGGAACAGACACAATTATCGTTCAATATATTTTATTCTATACGTGTAAATAATGCAGCCTTGTAATCTATTTGTTAAATAAAGATGTTTTTAAAAAAAAGTCATCCGACCTTTTCTACGCGACCATGGATATGAAGGCGCGCAATGATTTAACCTCTAGGTGTCAGTCTTGCACTTCTTTGAAAGTTGCTTTCGGGAGCGCTGGCGCCTCTGCTTCATGGTCCGCGGAGTTTTTCTGCGTCGATATCTTGTCCTAAAATGGTACGATCGAGGCGGCGGAGTAGGAGGTGAGATCCAGGTGAATCATGGCGAAAATGAGCGTGTAACGAGCCTTGCGTATTGAATTTATAATATATTCCTCCTAAAAAATAAACGGAACGAAATATATATATATACATATATATATATATATATATATATATATATATATATATATATATATATATATATATATATATATATATACACACACACACACATATATATATATATTTTTTTTTTTTTTTAAATTTATTTATTTATTTATTTATTTTAATTCTCACATATTTATAGGTTTATAATCTATTATTCTATTGTTTATTCTCACGTACATACTTTATTTTTTCCATAATAAAAAAAATAAGAACAGTATTTAATCGTAAACAAATCGCAATCAATGCCGATTATATACAATGAGCTCAAAACGGACAGGTAACATGTATATAATATCTCGGGAAATATACAAACGTGTTTTATTCAACATGATTTAAATTTAAAAAAAAATGTATAACAATATGATTATTTTTTAACAAAATAATAATAAATATAATAAATGCGGTCATTATTGTCGTTTACTGTTTTTAAATTATTATGGGTTATAATTCCACCCGGAAGCATGGCAGTGTAGGAATTTCCGGTGACGTCAGAGTGTCAGGGCTCCATTAGGATCGCAGCTGTTCGGAGCACAACAACACAGGCAGACGGGGGCGACTGACGGAGCCTCCGCGGCGTCAGTGTCACTTCGTCCGTCGTCCAAACAAACAAACAGACAAATAAACAAACAAACGGACAAACAACACGGTCTCGAAAAAAAAAAACCTGGGAGCCCAAACCTCCTCCTCCTTTCCCACCCGGAGCTCCGCCGGCTTCTAACCACGGCCGCTCTCGGTGAGGAAACTCTGGCCTCCGCTTCCTCCTCCTCCGACTCGGACACCGGCGGAGCGTCACCGCCCCCGCGGAAGAAACACCGAGCCTCGGCGGCGGAGGGAGCAGGAGAGCCCGGGGCTTCGACGGGCCTTTCCGGCGTTGTTTTGGGACTCGCTGCTTCTTCCCCTCCTCTTCCTCCGCACTCCCAAGCGACCTCCGCGATTCATTTCAACCGAAGTGTTGTCAACAACCTCAGCAGCGGCATGCAGTCGAACGGGGCAGGACAGGGGCAGGGATCGGCGGAGATCTCCTGCCTGAACGGGGAGTCGTCCTCGGCCGGCGGGGCGCACTCCAACGGGCTGTCGTCCGGCGCAAACAACGGGACCAGCGTCGGCACCAGTAACGGTGCTCCGAGCGTCTCCACGGCCTCGGGTTCGGATGTCGGTTCGTTGAAAAAGAAGAAACGTCTCTCGCAAGCGGAGGAAGATGTCATCCGATTAATAGGGCAACATCTACACGGACTGGGACTAAAGTAAGTTCACGATCCAAAGGGGGAAAAAAACCTTGAAAAAAAAAACCACAACCCTAATCCCTAAAGAAGAGCCGATCACATATGGTTACGGTTTAAGTGTGAAACCAGCGAATCGGCACGACATCCAGGGAGCTTTCGGTGCGGTTTGACAGACACAAACATGGGGGATGGGATGGTTTTAGATTGTGAGCACTGTAGTTGGAAGAAGAAGAAGAAGGGGTCCATCTTGCACAATAACACCACTAGCCCGCGATCAGCTGCAGGATTCCCCCTTTTACAGCATATTTCACCACAAAGCAGAGTCCGTTATTAGGTCGATCGCACTGTCACCGTGTCCGGAATAAGTCGGCGTTGGTAGTTTGAGGTGTTATGTCGCATATCGGAGGTTTTATACCAAATATGGACGCATTACATCATCTCGCAATCCAAGATGATACACACACACTCCTGAAAGACTTGCCCCACTGTACACGACTCTGAATTAATCTGTTGATCGGGGCCAAGTACATTTCCATATACAATGGGTTTAGTCTTGGTAAAGGTTGGTGCATTGTAGTGCGGACCAGCGAGTAGAATATAAATGTGCTTTTAAGTGGCAGTAAGAATGCAAGTACGGGACTGGGTATAAATAGGAATATAGTTGAGTATTGACAAAATGCACACGATGCAGTTTGATACGTTGGTCGCACAGTTAAAATTTTCCACGTCCGTGTTGATTGTTTAGTATGGAGATTACTGTGTGGCATGACAGGGTTGATTTGGTCCGTATCTTCCGGCCTTTTTTCTCTCGTCGTTTTATTTTTTATTTTTTTTGCGCCCGTGAGACGATGTTTGAGGGTCAAATTGTTGTTGTTCGGTTATGAAAACTGTTATTAATGGTTATTCCGACAGCGTTTTGTTGTCAACCGCCAGAGCTCCCATCAAATACAAAGTCATCGACCTTGTGTATCGATCTAATCTAATGGGCTCCTCTGCGTTTGTGTCGTCTTTTCCACAGTGGTGTGGGAGGCATAACGTGTCATAAAGTGTCCTCGGGTAATGACACGGGGAATCGTGCCAGACATTCGTTCGGTCGTGTTGGTGGATTAGTGTGGGTCTTTCCTGAGCTGGAAGGATCATTTTCCCCAACCGGAGCGGGATTCGGTTTCATGGCGGCCGAGGAATGCGCCTCTAACCAGCTGTTTTACATTAGAAACCTTGGGTTTGATTCTAATTATAGTAACGCACCGATGCTCCGCGAGAAATGTATTTCAAGTCGTGTACTTTAAAAATCGACCCGTGTCGCCCCGGTGTCCTGAAAACGCACTATTCCCACAGCCTGATCTCTTAGTGCTAACCTGCCGTTTTTAAGTTGAGCTGCGATTACAAAGTAAAGCCTGCATTGCTGTGTTTACACTGAATGGTGAATGCATGGCATTGTCTGCCATTGAACAGTGAACTGACGCCCCTGTGTCCGAACGAAGGAAATGCATGTGAATACCTTACAGCACCCAGCAGGGGTGACGCTGAAAAGACTGCTGCGCCATTCCATTGATACCTGAGGATGATGTCATTATGCTCAAGTGTCAGCAGTCCCCTTCTCACCCAATTTGATTCTCCCCGACACCTCAGCAGAGCTTCTTAATGCCAATTGAAGGGTTTGTTGACATGTTCAAGACGGCCTCAGTTGGAGACTTAACCACTTTCTTTGATCTCTGGCTGGTCAGGGATACTTTGCTCATGCATACATGTCTCGGCTTGTCTTCCCCAGACAATCACAGATATAAGATTTTCACTATCTCATTAGCCCCATAATTAGAGATGTATTTTGTCATGAGAGGACCAGACCGCTCTTTGTCCATTCTGCCTTTAGCCATGGCACCGCCTTTTATCGTCAATTGCAATGTATCAATAGAAGTTTTTGGGAGACACTCTCCTTTATAGCAGTGATGTCATCGCGTTTTAATAATCTATGATCCACCTGTCATCTGTTGACACACCAGTAAGCCTGCGCACTCGTGCACTTTCTCCATTTCACGCCTGTGTATTTGTCTCCTTTTCTCCCTACTTCTTTCTCCACCCCCCCCTCTTTTTTTGCATTCTCTTTCTTCTGTGTCTGCAGTCAAACGGTAGACCTGCTGATGCAGGAATCAGGATGCAGACTCGAACACCCCTCAGCCACCAAGTTCCGCAACCACGTCATGGAAGGGGAGTGGGACAAGGTTGGTCTCAGGTTACCATGGTTTCTTTACTTGACAGCAAGCATATTGATATATTTCGCAGTTGTATCTGTTTCATGACTCATCCCATGTTTTCTATTTATTTATTTATTATTATTATTATTATTATTATTATTATTATATATATATATATATTTTTTTTTGCTAATTCAAATAAGTGCATCACACAGTACCATTTAAAGTTGCAGTGTGTATGATCTACACAACGGACTTGGCAAAAATGGAACATAAAATTCATAAATATGTTTTAATTTGTGTATAATCCCATGAAAACAAGAATTGTTGTATTTTTGTTACCTTAGAATGGGCCCTTTTTATCTACATAGGGAGCGGGACCCCTTCCTCAGAGGCCGCCATGTTGTGCCACTATGTTTCTACAGTAGCCCAGAACAGACAAACCAAACATTGGCTCTAGAGAGGGCCTTTCACTGTTTTCGCTGTTTTTTTTTTGGTTTTTTTTGTGGCACCCGAAGGTCACTGTAGCTTCTCCTACATCATTGGAAAGGGAGGGGTGGGGGGGTTCAGTTTGTTGCAGTCTGCAACCTCACTGCTAGATGCCACTAAATTCTTAACACTGCACCTTTGAGAACAGCAGTAGAAATGAGTATTGATAAAACTCAGCTGCCGTAACAGGATTTTTTGTCAAATGATGGACACAAAGCGGCCATCTTTGTTTAAATGTATGTACGCCAATTATTGGCAATAATTGTGCACATTGCGTAAATGGCAATCCTAGCTCTACCCTAACTCTACTCTAGATAGTATTGTAACTACTAATAGTGGTTTTATTTTGACCTAAGTAGTACATTTAGGTACACATCTTTAGTCCAGATACTTTTGTGGAGTGAATTGTCAGAAGTCAACCTCTTATATTTTGTTTAAAAAACAAACTTGTTTAAATAATTTCCTATATAAAATAGCATTAATGGAAGGCAACGTATAAGCAATAGCCTTCCACAATCTTCATGGAAATCTGTTTATCAAGTCATGATGTTTTGCTTTAAAAGAAGCCCGATGTGCAATAAAGCTTGACTGGCATTGTGGGGGATACACAGAAGCCCAGTGAAGTACAATGGTGCCACATGATTAATGTCATACATTTTTAACAGTTGTTGTGTAATTGGCTTTAAAAAGTCCCACTTTCCACTCAGCTTAACTGTTGTAGACTTGCAAAATGAACCTCATCCCTGCAGGCCGCTGCTGTGGCTTTCTCATGAAAAAAAAAAAAAAAAAAGAGGCGCATTATATTAAAGAAGTGGAGTGGAGACAGAAGCAATCAATTGTCCAGAATCATCAGCCCCTGTCAGAAATTAGAACCAGCGCTGAGCCAGTGGCTGATAAATTTACAGTGTTAAATTAATGTTTTTCTTTTATCATTTATTGATGGCTTTTAGAAATATTGAGAGATGAATAAAAGCAAAACCATCTCATACGAAAATGGTCTATAGCTAAGCTGGTTTTACATAAGAATATGACAGAATGATCCTTTTTTATTGCTTTTGTGTCGTAATTAGACCCCCCCCCCCCCATGTGCATGCATAGAAAGCGCTGAGCTAACCATTTCTCTCTGTCTCTCTCTCCTCCCTCACCCTCTTTGTTTTGAACCAGGCTGAGAATGATCTCAACGAGCTGAGAGCACTGATGCATTCTCCCAATGCCATTGTGGTAAGCTCTGTCTGCCTAAAACTGACCTGCGCTGAATGACACTCAGCAGTGAGGAGGCATAACGGGAGGTTCTAGAATGTGGTACCAGTAGAATGCTGCAGGTTGTGGTTGTAGACTAGTGAGGCTTTTCTGGACGAGGCCTATGATGGTAGAGCGACCATTATGTCACTTATGCCATGGACACACTACACGACGAGATCGCTGTACAGTTCACACTACAACTTTCTGTCTTGTGATCGCGGATCTTGCAGTCTTATGGTTTTTACACTACATGACAGATCGGTGACAGGGGGTCACACATGACAAGATCTTTCATCAGAGGAATCCCAGACATGACAACTGACACCGGAAATGATATGATACCATGCGCGGGACAGGATTATCTATTTTTTTATTATATTCTTGATCATTGTAAAAAAAACAACAAATGAATGCAGAATTAAAATAAGAAACATAGTAAAAACCTAAAGAAGAAAAGTAAAATCGGTATGTGTTTCTGGCTGCTGCTCCGCTGTCTCTCCTTCTCGAGTCCTCCCCTCCCCCCGTCACTCCATGTCTGCTCTCATTGTCTGTAGCTCATTGCGTCACTCCCGACACAACCAGATATTAAACATGTTTGATATTTCCGTGCCGCCGGTGAGTGCTCGGCGAGCACTCTGATCGAGTCGTGAGCAGTTAACACCACACGCTCGTCGCTCGTGGGAGTGCGCTGTGATTTTCCTCCGATCTGGGGCTTTGCTCGGCGATCTCCAAAAACCTGTCGGCAAGCGGAAAATCAACCCAGTATTCTGAACTCGGCATTCGCAATAGTTGGCTTCATTGCGGGATGCGTGGAGTCTAGAAATTTAACTTGGGCTTTAGAAAATTGGAAAGGATTGATCAAATGGATCAAATGGTCATTGGGGAGGATATCATTGAGTAGGGTTAGGGATTTGTCAAGGCACTATAATATTTTTCATTCACATGTTGATTTATTCACATGCTGATGGCGGATTTTGCTACTGTAGTCTGTGCGTGTTAGCTGTGCTCTGAGAAACTAAACGGAGGAGCGAATTTTCAGAATTTCCCCCGCGTGGGATTAATAAAGTACTATCTTAAAACCAGTCTGCTCATTAGTGGAGGTGATGTACTCCATAGAACGGCCACTCGTGTTCCAATAAAGTGTCTATCTGTATGTTTGCATTTTTCCTGGGGCTCTGAAAACTCAAGTGGCCATGTTTCTTGGATGGTTCCCGACTAATGTTTTTATCTGAGATTGTATTTTATAATAGCAAACCCCACACGCTTACGTGTTTATGAAATATGCTCAATCTCCTTGGGTGGCCAGTTCTGGTCAGCCATTTCTTGGATTTTTGAGTGTATGACCATGCTGGAAGCCTTCTCCGGGGCTGTGGCACACACTGCACACATGAGATAAGAAAGATCCTCCTTTGAATTCCATGGATGTCTGCGCTGAGAATGGCAATGAGTAGTTCATGTTCTTATCAGCATTCTCCACAGTAATTGAGTCAGTGGGCAGCACCAGATCTATTCGTTTGAGAGACGACTCGAGTGACCACCTTTTAAGGTTTGCTCGACCCTTATTGTTTTTCAATGTGCTCTATAAATAAACGTGACTTGACTTTTAGACCTCAACTCACTCAGAACCTTTGGCACCATTTCCTGTCCGACCCGTGCTGTGTTTTTGCTAAAACTTAAAGTGGCTTAAAGTCTTATCATTCATATTATGTGTCACTCCTGTCTGTTCTTTCCCTGTGGTCAGCACCCTCTGTTAACATCTTCCTTCTTTTTTCTCCCCCTTCCTCCCTTCCCTCCCTCTCTCTTTATTACTTTTGTTCTCCCCCTCCCCCTCTCTCTTTCTGCCGTCCACCTTCAGCGGATGAAGTTCTTACTGCTGCAGCAGAAGTACCTGGAGTATCTCGAGGACGGAAAGGTCCTGGAGGCGCTGCAGGTTCTCCGTGGAGAGCTGACGCCGCTCAAATACAACACAGACCGCATCCATGTGCTCAGCGGGTACTGTGTCGTTTCGAGCCTTCCCTCTTCCTTTCCAATTCCTTTGTCTTCCTCAATCTGTTCAGACAGAAATATGGATCTTTAACACACAGACTGGCCTGTCCAGAGCGGGTCAAACAAAAGTAGAATTGGTGTGGTTTTTTTTGGGGGGGGGGGGTTTATGTCTTTCCATGTGGGGTTTAATAAAGTCTAATCTTAAGTGTTACCATATTCTAGTTTGTTCTGGAGCATCAGAAGTTTTTATTATGGCAATTTATATTGCATTTATTCTATAAATTGCACTAAATTCTATTCCATTCGAACATCTGTTTGCACTATGCATCACTGAATAAACATGCCTTTTCTTAAAATTTAAATTTGACTGTTGGTAATTCACCATTTGCAAAAAAGTGATGATGATGATGACGATGTAACATAGCAATTCAGCAATCTGTGCTTGGTGAACTGCTCCCACACCGAGCTGAAAATAACAGCGTTTGATAACTTACTATACAAAGACAATGGTTAAAAAGGTGGGATTCTCCAGTAATAATGGATGGAGGGACTTTCCATAAAAATAGTAATGAATCATTCAATCTGTCCGTTGGGTTATCATCACTCATCTCATTAATGACTCAAGCCTCCTATTAAAACACCCTATTTTGTTTCTGACTGAATCAAATTATATTATTCTCATTTTTCTACCAAGTTTGAAAAAGTACAAGCACTGATAAGGTATATCAGAAAGAATTGGTATTATCAGATTTACAAGCGCTCATCACTATTTTCATATTCACTAAAGGGAAAATATCCTGGTCTAATTTGGAGGGTGTATGGATTCAGGGTCAAATTTTGCCTGATAGCTTTCCAGATGCCCTAAAAATCTATTGTTGAACAGTGAAATGAACCTTTAAAGAGTCATGTTGGGCTCATGAGTCTTAGTCTTACTTGATGTAGTTCCTCCTACTAATGTAATCACCTTTATTTGTATCGCACCTTTTATGCATATAGTCACACCTTCGGAGGAGTAACATGTTTTTATTTATTTTTTAGTTCTATAATAGACCGACTTTTAATCATGTCCTGCGAACATACACTGTAAGGTGTGTCACACTTGCCACAGAATCCTGTAATGAATGATCAAATCAATAAATAAAATCAATGTGCTTTAAGCTCTCAAGCAAAGATGTGTTTTCTGATAAAAAAGGAAGAGATCGGTTTGTCCTCTTCAACAGCCTCGACCGCTCTGCTGAAAAAGGAATGTGCGTTTTTCCATTGTGTGTTATAGTCGATCACAATTGATCAGCTGTATCTGCTGGAGTGTGTCCTTGATTCAGGAACCTTCCATAGAGTCCATCACTCAAACAACAGAGATACACGTAGTGTCTGTGTCCAACACAGTACCTGGAACCATTTGACTTAAATAAGCAAAGAGGCTCACTTCATGAAAACACCTGTCAGTTCCTCCAAAGGGTCTTGGAACCATTCTAGAACTGTTCTAGAGCCATTTTTCATATTCTAAACCAAAGGGATCCCAAAAAAACCCTCCTAATATCCTGTTAGCCCACTGATCTCATTGCTTTTGTTCTGGTGCCTTTTGTAGGTACCTGATGTGTAGCCATGCTGAGGATCTGAGAGCCAAGGCAGAGTGGGAGGGGAAGGGCACCGTGTCCCGCTGCAGACTGCTGGACAAGCTACAGAGTGAGGACACACTCACACTGATCTAGTCACACTACAGCAAATGCACTAATAACACTCATACTGTCATATGGAACATTTTCATGACAAAAGCACATTCCTTCTAATGTAGATAAAAAAACAATGAGTGATCCACACTTCCAGTAGTCTGAGAGGTTTTGCTCTGTGAGCCTTGTAAATGGTGTGAAGTCTTGTCCCAAGGAGAGTGAAGTCTGAAGCCGTTTTCTTGTTGTTCATTTAACCCAACCACATGTATTTTACATGGTTTCATATATGTGACCCACCACATGCTGACCCGGTGCATTTCGGGGCAGCCTACTTTTGGCTCGATGTGGAAAAACATCGGGAAGTCGTTTTTTCATCCAAAATCAGATTATAGCAGATTTATATTCCTCGAGTCGTTTTCTATCTCTCAACGTAATTTCGAAAATGAGTTTGGTTTCTAAATATTAACAAAGTATTAAAAAGTCAAGGCTACCTGATCCGGCAGCATTTTTTACGCGGAAAATAAGTCACTCACCGACTTGCTGAACTCGCAAAACAATCTTATTGTTCCCTTTGGTGCAAACATGCGGATCAAGATCATCCTTCCATATTCCAAGTGATGTGAAGCCAGAATGTAAAACTGTTTTTATAATTGCAATCTGAAAATCATTTTTATAAAACAATAAATGCAATGTTTAGAAGTTACAGAATAATGAAGGGGTCATGCTAGTTTAGTGAGCATGAACTTAAAATTAAAGGATTAATTTGAATCATGCTGCCAAGGTCTGGAAATGCTTCTAAAACTTTAAACCTTTCTCAGAACTTCTGTTTCCACAACCTTTAATCTTAATAAGTCATAGCTTCCAAAATATTTGCTTGATCCCCACAAGTGATACCTTGTTTTGAAGCTCCATTCTGCACTTTCGTGTCATATGGAAAAACAATGTCAAATTTCGAAATGCGACGCTAAAGTATGCAGTGGGTCACATATAAAGTTGAACGAATGCCATTCATGTGCAGTTTCTAGAAAAGGCTGATTTGCGATTTCCCCCGTCCCTGGCCTGGTTTTTAAGCTGAAAGGAGATATCGCCACAGAGTAAATATGCATTCGAAGAGGCACCTGCACAAACACAATTAAATACATAAGAAAGAGCTAAGCCATTAAGCCAGTTTGACATGTTGGAAAGCTTGAGCTGTGTTTTTATTTCAGATGGCTTTCCATAAATCTGTCCTATTTACTGAAAATGATCATTTGCATAAAGTTGTTCTTCATTTTGCCATGGAATAGTTATTTTATTATTGCAGACCTTGTTTTGATTCCACTGTTACTTGGTGAAACAAGGATCTAGCGTAAGACTACCTGGATAGAACATGTTTTTGCTCCTTTTTTCCTCATTTGTTTCATATTTGCTTCTTCTCAGGTCAATTGTCCCACATTTCACAGCAGCATAGTGGAAAAACAATGTACGGTTGCCACATGGCAGCGGGCAGTCTTGTCGATGTTGCTTAGTGCACATTTAAAGTATATAGTCTGTATCACACATGTGACTTGTTACATGTAGGGATGAGTATGATTGTACTTTTATGGATACAGACATAACTGTAGATACTGCTTAACCATACTAATGCTCATTTTGTTATCAATAGAGTTAGCTAATCCGGTTAAGAGTGTTACATAGATTAGACGAGGTCCAGGCAGTATTTTTAGGAATTAAGGAAGCGGGTGGGGGGAGTGGGGCTTGACAAAGATTTCAAATTTAGACCATGGTTAACTTGAGTTTACTGGTATCACTATGCACATGTGCATATATCCACTGTGCACGTCCACCATGATAAAAAAATATATAAACACTTTTGAGCTTTTCAGGATGTACAGCACGCTCCAAATGCACGCAACGGGAACACATTATGTCGGAATTACCTGGTGCATCTACTAGGAATGTTTTAATCAGGCAAGCCAATTTGAAAATGTCTTTGAAAATGAGAAGTGGCAATCCACAAGTTGATCTGTGTTGGGTGGGTTACACCCCAAGCCCCCCAAAACGTTTTTATTTATTTATAGAGACGGACAAATTGTTTTCTTGAAAGTTTGCCTTCCTCTGATCGATCGATTGATTTATTTGATTTTATTTATTTATTTATTTATTTATTTATTTTCCTTGATCACTTGAGGTGGTGGTGGTATTTCGCTGTTATTTGTTGTGAATGTTCATCCATATTTTACTGTTTACTGACTACAACTAGATTTGCTGGTTTATCAAATTCGCCATGGCTGCCTTTCACTTCTTGCACATGCCCGATCAGTGCATTCATACCAGGAAAGGCGGACCCCGCCACCAACAACGGAAACGGCATATAGAGGAGCACATGCATAACGCAAATACATTGAACTCTTTCTTATAAAGCCAGGTAAATAAAGTTTAAAATATGAGATTTTTAAACAAAATAATGTTACGAATTACCACATAAAGTTGATATTGTGAAATACCGATAGCAGTACCGTTTATCGCCTATCAGGAATCTTATCAGATCAGCACCAGTTCTCGGTACCCATCCCTACTCACATATACACTATACCATCTTTCCCAAAATACCTTCACTTTTAACCCAAACCCCCGCCCCCGCTTCTCCCTGCAGCGTACCTTCCTCCCTCCGTGATGCTGCCCCCACGGCGCCTGCAGACGCTGCTGCGCCAGGCGGCTGAGCTGCAGAGGGACCGCTGCCTCTACCACAACACCAAGCTTGACAGCAGCCTGGACTCAGTGTCCCTGCTCCTGGACCACGTCTGCAGCCGGTCAGTACCGGACAGCCTACAGGCTGAATTGGAAAGCAGTACTGAAGCTTCTTTTTTCCCCAAGAAAGTAAAACCGGAAGCCCAGCAGATCTTGCTCTAATTTGGAGATTTGATTCTGTCGTAATATGGTGTCTGTGTGTCTGTTGTGGTTCCTCCCTATTGGTAATGTTGACACAAGCCTGCCTGTATCTCCCAAGATCTGGGGCTTCCTCCTTGATAGCTACATCCTTTTAAAAGCACTTTTCTGTTCCTTCCACTGCTCTTATTGGAACATGGATAATCTACTCTAGCATGGGAATATTGCAGCAGCATGTTGTGACACTTCCTTGTTATGGTGGACTAAATCTATAAATGTATTTCCTGCATGGGGTCAATGAACAATCTGGGAAATCTGTTCCAGCAATTTCCCACCTCAAGACCTAGTATTATTTCCGGGAAAATGCCAGTATGTCTTATGTTGTGAATGGAAGCAGTAGCATTACCCGAAAAAGCAGGTTAAGTAGGGGTGAAGCCGAATCCCAATACGGTTTCGGAAAAGCACAAATAGTGGGATTTTATGAATATTTATTTCGTACAAATTTTAAAAAATAATAATGTTTTCGGGAAGAGGAAAAAAAAACATTCTGGGGGGGAAAAAAAAGCGAGTCCCATTGGAACCGTGGCGCTCGGCCACTGTTCCAAGACAAGACAAGAAACTGAAACACGTCCAGTCTCTACGGAGACAGGTCTTGATATTCTTAAATTGTATTTTTAAAATTAAAAATGCCACTCGGACCCTAGACGTGTCTTCTAGAGTTAGGGGTGCGGTGTGGGGACATCGGGCACAAGTGCTTCGCTTGCCCACCAGCTGCACCGGAGCGCTGAGCCAGAGAGGGAGCGAGCGGACGGGGCGAGGTAGAAGGGATGGAGAACCTTCCTTCTCCAGAGGCAGAGAGTGTATGACCGGTTGGAAATGATTTAACAACATTGGGTTAGGGTTATGCTTCCAGGGATGTGGGCTCTGTCAGGGCAGGGAACCAAGTCCTCCCGGGAGGGCCGGGGAGACAGAGGTTGGAAACAGGAAGCGCTCTGAGAGCCAGGAAAAAAACAAACCGATTCAGATCGTATGTTTGTATGTCCGTCGTTGCCGACACAGATTGTCCAAACCATCACATCTACACTGGAACAGATTGTCCCTTGCCCCATCTATTCCGGCACTATCATGGCATATATGAAAAGGTGCAAGACGGAAATGTTCCTGAATGTAGCTGCATGTGTGAATAGTGAAAATCACCAGCGGTACCGGAAAGGCTATGCCAGTAATTTACCAGGAACTATGTGTGAAAGGGGCTTATTTCCTATATTTAGTCCCATTGAGATGAGGATCTCTTTTTGATGTAATGTCTGAAACTGACAAACGATCTTGAATTTTGACCTCTCCCGGTCGCAGGAAGCAGTTCCCCTGCTACACCCAGCAGATCCTCACCGAGCACTGCAACGAGGTCTGGTTCTGCAAATTCTCCAACGATGGCACCAAACTGGCCACCGGCTCCAAAGACACAACCGTCATTATTTGGCAAGTTGACTCGGTGAGTGTGTACAGGCATAGAACAAATCATCTCCTTTATCATGTGTTTCTGAGAGAGTAGTCGAGTTGTGTTTTAATACTTCCAGCTTAATAGCTTTACTTTTGCATTATTTTAAGTGTATATAAATCTTCTAAATACTATTTCCCCCGTTAAAGGACTCCATTCTATTCACTTCATTTAATATTCAGCTCTAACACATTTCACATTACTGCTGACCACTTTCCTGATGATAGCTCACATTTTTATATTTTTGAATATTTAATATTGGAAAATGTAAACAATGTGAAGAAACCTGTGAGATATGTGAGAAACCTACTCGAATTTTTTGATTAATTTATCTTTATTTTGTGCATAGAGCAAATTTTGTATATTCTGTATAAATGTTATTTCTATTCATTTTTAAGCATTCTTTTTCTCTGCTACTTGTTTGTTTGCTCTACACAACAGCAATACCATGACAAATTCATTGTAAGTAATAATGTTCTTGGCCCAATAAATAGATTGTGATTCTGATTCAAATTATGTCCGGGTCCCGCTTACACCTGTGGTAACACATATTCCTGTCAAAAATACTTAATTTGAGGTATTTTGTAATTCCATTTGAACAGGCGGAAGCGCCATGGCTCTAACGTTTGACCCCAGTATGGTCCTTTTCATTGTCAATGTTTCTTAATATTTGTGTATTAATACATATATGCACGTGTGTGTGCATGTAGGACAGTCACCAGCTAAAGCTGCTGCGGACCCTGGAGGGTCACGCCTACGGAGTCTCCTACTTAGCCTGGAGCCCTGACGATACCTACCTGATCGCCTGCGGACCTGACGACTGCTCCGAGCTCTGGCTCTGGAACGTTCAGGTAGTTTTCTAACCCCTCTGTGTTGCTGTTTACCTCCTGCATGCTTGGTGTACTGCCTATGTTAGTCCCCGGTGGGCACTGTGGAGTGAGCTGGCCAGTTGTTAAAACGCAGCATCAAGTTAGGCCAAGGGTTTGAATGTGAAATTCAGAGTGGGTAAACAAGTGGCCACTCAACAAAAAACAGGCAACAGTCTGTACGCCTTGGGCCGTCCCATCGATTTTCTATAAACCATGTACTCAGTTACCGCTCTCTCTTTCTCCACCTCCTGTCATTTACCCCTCCCCCCTCTTCCTTCTCTTTTCATTTCAATCTCTCTCCCATCCCCCATCCCCTCTCTCTTCCCCCCTCTCACCCCCCTCCTGTGCTCTTGCTGCCTTGGCCCTCTGGTGGCCAGACGGGAGAGTTGCGGACCAAGATGTCCCAGTCCCATGAGGACAGTCTGACCAGCGTGGCCTGGAACCCTGATGGCAAACGTTTTGTCACCGGGGGACAACGGGGGCAGTTCTACCAGTGTGTGAGTAGACTTTTTTTTTTTCTTTATGTATTTTCTTTTATGTGGATGTGTCAGATATGCATACAATGGTTTTGTTTTCTTGTTTTTCTCACATTATGTTTATTTACTGTTAAATTGCTTGCGTTGAAACTTTATGTTGACATGCATGTGGTTTTGAGAGGGACCGGGTAGCTGTTACACCTCCAGTGCTGTTGTTTTGACCTGAGCAGGCAGCAGATACTGGATTCTCTCAAGTATTGATTTTCCAGACGTGAAATTTTCCAGCCGTGAACCTGCTGAACCCATAAGATAAGATGTGTTGTTCACCGTGCCTAACTGTCATGGACTCTATGTGCTTCTCTATCGGTCACTGTGTAGCTGACTACAGTACATAGGGTTTTGTTAGTAACGGGAATATGAACTTGGATTAAAGACACAAATTTCATAACAGTGAAATTGAAAAAGCAGTTTTGGAGAGATCTAAAATTATGCATCTGTGGTTTCACTATGTTTTGATTTATAGTGCAGGTTTTATTTTTCATGTTATGGCTTTAATAATGATACTTCTAGTTACATATATTACATACTGACTGTTCGAGCAGCATACATTTCCTATTAATTCTGAAATCTGCACATGTTTGTCTGTTGGCCTCCTATTTATTCAGAAAAAAAACACGAGATAAGATAACTTCTTATTAAAAGAGAAAGATGAAATAAAAACAACATGTGCACATCTATCAATAAAGTTCGACAGCATCTAGACACTGCTGACAGCCCTGAGAGTGCCGATGAGGACATTTGTGAACCTTTTCTCTTCAAACTGTTGTCCTCTGCTGTCCTCTTCTGTGAGAGTCTGAGACAGATTGGAGTCCAATATTGTTGCTTTCGTTCGCCGGAATATAACTCTGTGTGTGTGTGTGTGTGTGTGTGTGTGTGTGTGTGTGTGTGTGTGTGTGTGTGTGTGTGTGTGTGTGTGTGTGTGTGTGTGTGTGTGTGTGTGTGTGTGTGTCCGTGTCCAGGACTTGGACGGTAACCTGTTGGACTCCTGGGAGGGTGTGAGAGTACAGTGCCTGTGGTGCCTGAGTGATGGCAGAACAGTGTTGGCCTCAGACACCCACCAACGTATTCGCGGTTACAACTTTGAGGACCTTACAGACAGAAACATGTACGTTCCTCCCACTCCCATCATCTGCACCACTCTTGCTAACAGGGTACCTGAATCTGCGTAATTTCAGTTTAAAGTTCAACAGACCTTAACATTTCTTTATAAATATGTCACTTGGTTGTATTGAATTATAGTAGTTTTAAATCACAATGTTAAAATAATCAAACTACATATTAGATTGCCGTTGAGATACGATTGTAATATGGAATCTAAAGCCATATTTACACTGAATGTGACAATGGGTATGACTGTCAGAACCCTCCTCCTGGTGGCCATCCTAGTACATCCGTCGAGATTTCAGATCCCTCGCAGATCCCTGAATGTATATGACAAAATGGTAGAGCTCAATCCTCCACGGAAGTAGTGCAATAGTGAGTAGTTTGGTCAGCTGTCATTAATTATTATCATTAAATGAAAGAGCTGAAATCAAATGACTTAATACACACGATTGATGTAAAAACACATTTATTGATAATGAGCATGGCAACATCCAACATTAATGTTTATGACATCATTATTATATATACATAATTAACTTCATTTTCATTTAGGTGTGGCCTACTGTATATATTTCAGTTCATTGAAAGGGTCAGAGCTTTTCACACGTGGTTTCCAACTCTCCATAAGAAAATGAATGACTTCCAGTCCGTTGTTGTTTGTCACATTCATTGTAAAAAGTGCTTAAGGCTTGCTGCCAAGTCCTTTCCCCAATGATATGACTGCACTGCTGTATACATAAAGACAATGGTAAATTATGTTGAATAGTGTGTGTGTGTGTGTGTGTGTGTGTGTGTGTGTGTGTGTGTGTGTGTGTGTGTGTGTGTGTGTGTGTGTGTGTGTGTGTGTGTGTGTGTGTGTGTGTGTGTGTGTGTGTGTGTGATGTTTTAGGTACAATTCAATTATACAATTCTGTTATACAGCGATTTTCCGACTGATGTTTTGCTTGTATGTCTTTCAGAGTTCAGGAGGACCACCCTATTATGTCTTTCACTGTTTCAAAGAACGGAAGATTAGCTTTGTTAAATGTAGCAACTCAGGTGAGCCAAGTGCCATTTTAAAAATGTTTAATTGTTGCAGAATATTGTCAGGTTCTTACACTTGTTTTTTGTTAAACACGCATTGTTGCTGCAGGGAGTGCACCTATGGGACTTGCAGGACCGTGTGCTGGTGAGGAAATACCAAGGAGTGACCCAGGGCTTCTACACCATCCACTCCTGCTTTGGAGGACACAATGAAGACTTCATTGCCAGTGGCAGCGAAGGTACACTGACGGAGTTTTACAGACCATCTGGACTTTTTGTAACGCATTCCATAAAAATCCATCCATAACTCTATATTAGGCTTTAGTGCGGGGAAGATTGCTTATTCATGTGTTATAGTTTTTAAACGTATGATGAGGAAGGCCAACTGGTTGTCAACCATATTTTTAGACTTTTTAGCATGTAGAAGAAAACCCATCCTGAAATATAAAATATTGATATATGCCCTTTGAGGTTTGTGTTCATCAAGCTGGAGTTGAGAATAACGGAACTTGGATCTAAACGATGAATGTGAAACATGGTGTTGACAGTCTTGCTTGATCTGCTTTAAGCAATCAGCTTTTGAAGAGATTCATCATGTTGCCCAGGTTCTTAAAAAGTCTTAAATTGTCTTAAATTCAGTTTTACAAATATTAGGCCTTAAAAGTCATGAAATAGTTTTACATTTGAATCTATGAGGTCTTGATTTCATTATGAACATTTTGTCTCCTTTACCCATGTAAACCTTTTTGTCACAATTTGTCAAGTCTGCCTAACCACCTTAATTATAAGTATGTTTTACCTTAATAATAACACTCGACCATCTCCTTCCACACTCTTTCTTCGCTCTTCCTCTCTTTCTGATTCTGATTCTGAGTCTGATTTCTGTCGTGTTGTCTTCCACTACTTACCAGACCACAAAGTGTACATCTGGCACCGGCGCAGCGAACTGCCCATTGCCGAGCTCACGGGCCACACTCGCACGGTCAACTGTGTGAGTTGGAACCCAGCGATCCCCGGCCTCATGGCCTCCGCATCAGATGACGGGACGGTGCGCGTCTGGGGCCCCGCGCCCTTCCTCGACTCTCAGGAGGCCGACGGACTGAACGGTAAAGGAGCACAGCGTGAGCGCTGGGGGATTGGGCCACGTTTTATTTAGTATTAGAAGCGTTGCATTTTAGAAATATGTAGATTTTCAACGCTTGCTGGAAGCGTTGAAAACAAATTATAAAACTGACTGCAATTTTTATTTACATTTTAAACCCTGGGGTTGAATCATTGTTTCAAATCCGGTGAGTCTGTACGGGGGGAATGCACACATCAGATTTTCTGCTGCAGTTATGCTGTTCCATAGGTTAAGGATTTCAGTTAAATCAGAAGTCAGGTCAGTCTTTGCCCATTCTAGGCATATATTATAAACAATAATAACAAAAGTAATAAAAAGCACAATTTATACATCTTAAATGACTCCCATGTCTTAGTTGCTCTGTTCTTCTGGTGCAACATAAGAAGTTCCCCATGGATATATTAAAAATATGTATCTTATGTTTTGTAAACAAATACAATAAACATATTTATTAAGGAGAGTGCTCATTAAAATAAATAAATAAAACAACCAAAATAATACTAGAACTCGCTGAATATTTTTCCCTCATCACCTCTTTGTATGCTTTTTACCAGAGGACCTGCTGGCATTCTTGGCGTATTATTTCCTTGTACGATATTAACCTCTGCTCATTTTCCTCCTCAGAAAACTGCAGTAACATGGATAGTTGATGGTGACTGACGGAGCAGAAGACGTCTTCTCTCTCTTAACAAAACCAACCCCACAACGAAAACAAAATGAAAATAATGGGAAAACAAAATCCAACGCCAACTTCGGAGAAAAATAACAAACAAACGAAAGCCACCAAGACAAAAAAGTGAGGCAAAAAAAACCAACAAAAAAACATCTCGTGACTCACCCTGAAAGACGCAACCACAGAGGTGACCCAGGGCGCTCTGTAAAGAAAAAATAATAATATCCAGGATTTGGTCCAAAAAACCCACTCTTGACCCAGACGCCTGGAGAAGCATTCGTCCCTGCCAGGATGCTGTCACCATCGGTGGCGGCGCGTCCTCCTCCCAGATCACGTTTCTTTCTCCAACTCCCAGAAGCTCCCAGGTGAAGCTGCCTCCACCTCAGGCCGGGTGCATGACGACACTCCATCCAGACATTCATCTAACCGAGTCTCTCCTCCTGTCTCTCTCTCTCACAAATCAGTGTATTTGTACATGAAGACAGACAGGCAGGGGTGGGGTGGGAGCGGGGTGGGATGGGGTGGGAGCGGGGTGGGGTGGTGTTGAGGGGATTTAGTGACTCTTCTGTGTGTACGTTTTTCCATTTCCCCCCCTCCCTTAGTATTGCTCTATTCTTCGCACTCGAGTCGTAGGCAAAGGAAGGCAAAGAAAAATCTAAAATCTACCGTAAATACACTGAAATGACCGACTGGCAGACAAACACAAAGATTACACTCAATGTTGGAATCTTTTTTTTTCTCTTTATTATAATTTTTTTACTGGATAGTCTTAGCATTATTCACATTTAAGAGGTGAATTTTAGCTTGAATAATAGTGGCCCGTTGGAAAGCTTTAGTGTGAAGAACACACTTTTTCTCTCAATTTCTTTAAACCTAAACAACAAAAACATTATTTTTTATCCCTTTAATTAAAATTCTAACCGGAAATCTCGTTAATGTTCTATATATACTGACAGCCCTCAGCCCCCAGCCAGGCTCGCTAACGCACACCTCCATCACATCTGCGTGTGAGCAGACGGAGGGATTCATAAGTCACATATCAGCGACGAGGGGAGAAGTGGGGGTTCCGCTCCAAGGCCATTTTCTATTATTTGTCTCTCAGATTAAAAGGAGTACAAAGTGCAGCTTTATTTGCACATCGATGACTACATCTGTCTGTCTGTCTGTCCGTATGTCTGTCTGTCTGCGTGTGTGTGTGTGTGTGTGTGTGTGTGCGCGTGGGGGTTGAATGTAGGTTTATTTGGGCATGTGTGTTTTTTGAACGCCTGTGTTCTATTCACACCAGCAGAAGAATCTTGCTTCCCTTCACCTCTGCCCTCCATTTGCCACTGAAATTGTAAAGAGGCTTTTAAAACCCTCTCTAAGTTCATCCAAAGCCCCATAGCGACCTCTATCTGTGGAACAAAGAATACTTGAGAGCCATTTTGTGAAACGCAACTTTTTTTTTTTTTTTTTTTTCTTTCCCCATTTTCAATTTTTCTTTTCTTTTCTTTTTTTTTTTTTTTTTTTTAATCGGGGGCCCTTCTTTTACATGCACATGTATCTGTATCCCTACTGCATAAAATTGAATTGGCACAGAGTTATCGGCATCAAATCCTTTTTATTTGCGGAACCGTTGCGTTAAGAGCAAAAGGGGTCGTTTCAGATGAGGAGTTTATGATTGTAAGCATTTTAGCTGGGTTTAGCGTTTACCCCAGGGAAGAGGCAGCAATAACAGAACCCACACTCTGAGCCCGTAGTGTTAGGGAATGTTTTTAATTTAATTAAACACGATATAACTGCCTTCCTCCTCACACATTTGCACAAACACCTTTTTTTTTCTTAACAAGTTCAGTCTCCCCCCCCCCCCCCCCCCCCCTGCACTTTGAGAGGTCTTTTTGCTCATTTGCACCAAAGACCTAATTCCATTCGGTTCTATGCCATCGGAAACCCTGGCCGTCTGATTGCTCCAACATTCTTGGTTTTGCCACAGGTTTAAACCTAAGAGGAGACTTCAAAATTGATCAACCTCCCCCTGCCTTTGTACCCCCGCCCCCCATGGAGTGTCGTACATGATGCAGCAGGGAACAGAACCCCGTTTCGAGGGTCCCCACTCTCATGGTTAAAGAAGGAATCCTGCACAGAACCCCCCTCGCTCTCTGGCCAAGTGGTTTGGTGGTCAGTGAAACCATCCAAGTTTTTCTTCCCTTTTTTTAGGGTATATAAAATGACTATTTGCTACAAACGGATAAAAGAAAATGTTTAAAAAATGATGCTTTTCTGTCTGTTTTTATTAAACTTTTTTGTTACTTTATTATTTTGTTCTCATATCATTATTTTTATTTTTTGGTTGACCGCTATCCCTGTATGATTATATTAAAATATAACCAGACATTTGGAGTCCTCTTTATTTTATCTAAATAATTCTGAATTTCTTTTCCACCACCCCGCCCCCCCCCTTTTTTTTTTTTTGGTTACATTTTCAATATATCAACCATTGCTGTTACAAATAATATGCACAGTAACACGCCTCCCAATGTGAGTGGGGAAAAGGTTTTGGGACGTGTGTTTCCTACAATCAATCAGGTTTGTACTATCCACCCCTCGCCTTTAAAGAGAGTTACCTTCATGTGGAAGTTTACTCACATGCCTGTGTAATTTACCCAAATCACTCTTATTTGATGTGCCACCTTTACCTGGCAGTTTCTATTTCTCTACCCTGTATGTAAGCCAAAAGCACTTGAGGCCCACAGTCGTGTTTCTGTGGGTGATTGTGTCATGGGCTGATATTCACTCTGAATTCTTCAATTTGAACTTCCGGATCACTGAACGGACTTGCATCTCTTCTTCCACAACCTTTGACATTTCAGAAGAAGACAAGAGGCAAATCAAAAACAAAGATCCAGTAGAGGCTTTTCACTAAAGCTTATTGTTTTATCTGCTGGTGGCATATTCTGTGTTTGTATGCAATTTGGTGTCTACTCTGTTCCTTTGTCTTTGGGTTTACCGGGGAAGTTGTATCTGATTTTAAAAATGTCTTATTCTCTCTCGTGGTCATGGGGAAGGGGCCATTTGGGGGAGTAATAAGGGCTTACTGTAGCATCTTTTAAGAGTTCCTTGGGTTGGGGTGGGTAGGAGTGATGTGTGGAGTTGCGTTGTATGTGTTATTTGCAAAAGTGATTGTACTGTTTTGTATCATTGTGTAGGAGAAGTGTCATGTATGCATATTTTCAATAAAGCATTCAGGGTTTTGGAAAAAAAAGTCAATGGCCCATGGAGGTTTTAAGGGGCAGAAGATTGTCAAGGACCCTGTGTAAATTGCATTAGGTGGCATGTTTCAATGGGCAATGTTGGGGAATATAGGCTTAAACCTGTCAAAAAATACTTTATAAAAATAAAGGTTTTCAAAGAAATGTGTAGGGCCTGAACATCTGACAGTGGGCTACCATCAGAAGCCACAAAAGGTAATAACGATTGCAAATAAAGTTTCATTATTTTAACAAAACTTTGCTGTTCCCATAGCTTTTTTTAGTAGAAATCCATGAGATCATCTGTGTTGGGTCGATTACGCTACAAGTCCTGATATTCTATACCCTCAGCTTCACTCTAATCCTGGCTGCTTATTTCTTTTTTCCAAAGTTTGTTGTCTGATCAGTTGATTTTTGTTGGTGATTTGAGGTGGTGGGGATATTTATGCATCTGTTGCTCCTTTCTATGAGCATTCATCTGTATCGGTGCTGGTTTACCAACTTCACCGTGGCGGCCTTCCACTTCTTGCCCTTGCCCCGATCAGTGCATTCTTCCTGGGAAAGGCGGAAAGAGTGGAAAATAATGGAAACAAATCTTTGCGGATTACTACTTTAATACCAGCGTAGAGGAGTAATGTTTTTTTGTGCATATATTTTACAAGCACTGGAAAAATGACGCACACTTAGGCCTTTTAGCCGTGTTTCCATCTTAAGCAGTGGGGCAAAGTACTTGATGTCTCGCATGCATCATGCACAAACGGTGCAGTGGAATGAGGGGGCAACTCCAAAGGCTGTGCAAAAAACAAGTAGTTAGTGCTAAAAGCAATAATACTATCATCTCAATCAGAACAAAATATATACAACCGGAAAAAATATATGTATGTTAATGAATATGTGTGTGTTTTGTTATTGTACGGTTGTCTTTGAATGATGAATGTATTGCTCATGGTCAGTGCATTTAATAAACATTGCAGCGATGATGTTTGTTTTGCGCTTTTGGGGGCGGGGCTTGTACTCGTGACGTCACCCCCCCCCCCCTTCCGCCAGGTCTCTCCGTTCGGCGACGCTCAGTCCGACCCGGAGCCGACAAGCAGAGCACCGTCCCGGGGAGGATTTAACCGACCACCGGAGCCTCTCGCGGCAGTCATGGCGGCGCCGTTAGCCCACTTTGACGAGGACTGGCAGGACTTTAACGAGTTCAAGCCGCCCTCCGGCTCGCCGAGCCAGCTGGACGAGCTGAACTGCAACGCGGGCGAGCCGCCGCCCGGGCTGGACGATCTGTCCGACCTGGAAGGCGGCTTCTCCGGGGAGATGTGCAGCTTCAGGTCCATGGAGGACCTCGTCCACGACTTCGACGAGAAGCTGACGGTCTGCTTCCGGAACTACAACACCGCCACGGAAAACATAGCCCCGGTCAAGCCCATCACGGAGGATGACTTCATGAAAGATGACGAGTGAGTGTGGATTCCGTAAAGTTTTAACCTCCGTTGATGGTCTGATGGCGTTAGCATGTGAGCTAACGCTGAGTTAGCCCGGCGACCAACGCAGTTAACCAGTGAGACAACGCTAGGCTAGCCAGTGAGCTAATGCTAGGCTATCCTGGGCTAGCCCAGTCTATCAGAGGACTTAGTACTGAGCAAACAGACAAATAGAAATCATACATAAAAAATAATAATACATCCAATTATTGGTAATGTACAATATTCTAAAACATAACTATAAAAAGCGAATAATTTGGTAGTATACAATAACTTGAAGGTATCAATAAACCTCGGTATCAAAAATTCACTCAGTCGAAAATAGTCAATTGTATTTAAACTTTTTAATTACTTCCATATTGTAATTTAATTGTAATAACTAGCTCGATGTGTCACGTTAAACCAATGTTAACTGGGGCACATAATCCCTAATGCTTAATATCAACAAAAGATTGTGAAAAAAATAATAATTATATATATATATATATATATATATATATATATATATATATATATATATATACATATAAAATTGGAGTTTGTAAACTTGTCTGATCACACTTTTCTCCAATGTGTATTATATTACAGGTTTATTGGTTATATTTTACTGTAAACCGTCTGGTATCTTCGGGTTCAAGAAGTGAAACCGGCTTTTTGGTCCGTGCCACGTTACCCAACTAGTCCCCACGCTGCAAAACTACACCTCTGGCGTGTGTGTGTCCTGTAACTAACAACCAATCAATACACACACACACACACAGTTCCCAGTGTTGTCCTGGTTAGATTGGTCATGGCATGTTTCTTATTGCATTTTGATAGATCCATTAAACCCCTGGCCCATAAAACTCTTTAAACCCCCAGACCTGTTTACATATCTCACGTTCAAATCCAAACCCATGTCAGACCTCAGCTCTTCCTTTCAGCCTCGCACTGCAGTGGCTGTGTTTTAAAGAGCCCAACGGGATGCACATGGGATTCCATCACATCACATCTCATCCCTCTACCTCACCATGTCGAAAGGGAAGGCAGAAAGTAGAAACACCCCGAGCACACCCAAACCCCACATAAGTACACGCAGACACAGACAGTTCTCAGGGCGACACACAGAGAATTCGTTGCAAGTCAGGCCCGGTGATAAGGTCAATTAATGGTCGCCTGGACATGTTGTTATGAAGGGGAAACAAAGGCCCAGTCAGTAGGAAAATTGCCCCTCGGTTTTACAAGGTTGAAGAAAAAAGGGCGGAGGGAGCGCAGTTATTGGACGGGAGCCTAAGCCGAGCTGAAAAAGCAGCACCAGTCTTTTCTGGCCGACTGCGCTTTTGGAGGACGTGTCTGGGCTGCTAACGAGACCCTCAGTCAACGGGAACCATGGCAGGGATGAGCAGGGGGGGTGTGTGTGTGGGTGTGGGGGTGTGTGTGTGTGTGGAATTGGCAGAGAATTTGACTGTGTTGGATGTGCACTGGAAAAAACGAGTCATATGATCAACTTTTCAAAAATCCTTCAATTTGCTTCAATAGTTTTCTTTTGGGTTTTCTCAACTTAAAATTTAGAGATTAAAGACAACATTTTCAATTTAAAAACGTTTTCATCGGTGTGTGTAATGATTAGTTGGAACGCAAACCTGCAGAATCTTGGCACTTTCCTGTTGTATAAACGGGAAGTGTGTGTGTGTGTGTGTGTGTGTGTGTGTGTGTGTGTGTGTGTGTGTGTGTGTGTGTGTGTGTGTGCGTGTGCGTGTGCGTGCGCGCAGTTGCACGCCTAAGACAGGGTGGCATCGCCAGCGGGGCAAGAAGTGCTTCCTGCCCGTCTGTGCTTTATTTAGAACATAACCCCCAAACTCTGCATGGGCACTTGAGGGTGAAACATTGAAGTTATGTAAACGCGTGCACGCGGAGCATGCATGTGCACGTGTGAGTGTTCGCGCGACCGACCGTGGGGAGTGCAATTATGCAGAGCCATCGTGACACATTTGTTTGCAGCATTAATCCTCATGCTGCTCACGGCTGCAGGGGTCAGGAATAACAACAAGACTCATTTTCACCATTTGACTCATTTTTCACTTGTGACAAAAAAACAAATACATGCTTGTTAACACGTGTCTAATGATGAAACTTAAGGTATTGTAAAATACAAGAGGTGACATATCCGCTGGCACGTTTTTTTCAATAAATTGGCAGTGTTTTCTTTTCAGTTGCCTCAATGGGGGTTAGGTTTTTTTTTTTTAATGCAAACAGTTTATATATAGATATAGATATAGATATATATAGATAGATAGATATCTATAGATATGTAGATATAGATATTTGTTGTATAACCCACACACATTAATGGGGTGTAATAGCCAGAGTGCTTGGGCCTTACAACAAGAATTTATTAAACTGAATCCATTTGAGAAAGGAGAAGTTCTGAGATATCATGAGGCCCTTGAGATGGTGTTCTGTCCCCCCCATGCTGTGGGTGGGCTGCACTGAGAACTTGCAGGGACACTGTGGAGCAGTGAGTTGGCGGCCAGAGAACAGAGAACACCATTCTACTGACTAACGCTGTGTCACTCTCATCAGCAGGAAGGAACCGTGTTGGTCTTCTCCAAGTGTTGCAATAAGGCCGTCAGATCGTCTGTGTTCCAGGCCCAGAATGCCATTCACAACTGCAATCAGGGTTCACCCTCGTCTTTGCTCTGAGACAGTCACTTTCTTTTCTCCCATGTTTGCCTTCCTCTGATCGGTTAATTTGTTTTGTTTATCTAATTGGTCTCTTCGGGTTTTTATTTTGTCATCGGATGGTGCTGTACTTTTTTGAGAATGTTCTTTGATATGGACTTCTTGCACGTGCCCGATCTTTGCTTTCTCGCTGGGAAAGACGAGAAAACAGCACCTAGAGCTGCTCATGGTTGTTTCTTGTAAAATGCCGTCTAAATAAAATATCAAACTTGGTGTTTATTTTATGCAAAATCAACTTACAGATTACCACTGTGACTTTAATTTTCTTTCTCGCTCTCTCGCTCTCTCTCTCTCTTTTTCTCTCAGCGCGTAGCTTCTCCATTGTAGCATGACTTTGAACTATTTCCTTCTCTGTGTTTCAGGGTGTGGAACGCTCTGACGGATAACTACGGCAACGTCATGCCCGTGGACTGGAAGAGCTCACACACTCGCTCTCTACATCTGCCCACGCTCAACCTGCGCAAACATGAGGTACGCTACCCTGATGCATGTGCAAGCACGATGTTCAGGAGTGGATACACAGCTACCTACACACACAGACATACACTCACCGGCCACTTTATTAGATACACCTGTTCAATTGCTTGTTAACACAAATAGCTAATCAGCCAATCACATGGCAGCAACTCATTGCATTTAGGCATGTAGACATGGTGAGGATGACTTGCTGAAGTTCAAAGCGAGCATCAAAATGGGGAAGAAAGGGGATTTATGTGACTTTGAACGTGGCATGGTTGTAGGTGCCAGACGGGCTGGTCTGAGTATTTCAGAAACTGCTGACCTACTGGGATTTTCACACACAACCATCTCTAGGGTTTACAGAGGATGGTCCGAAAAAGAGAAAATATCCAGTGAGCGGCAGTTGTGTGGACGAAAATGCCTTGTTGATGTCAGAGGAGAATGGGCAGACTGCTTCGAGATGATAGTAACTCAAATAACCACTCATTCCAACCAAGGTATGCAGAATACCATCTCTGAATGCACAACACGTGGAATCTTGAAGCAGATGGGCTACAGCAGCAGAAGACCACATCAGGTGCCACTCCTGTCAGCTAAGAACAGGAAACTGAGGCTACAATTGGCACAGGCTCACCAAAAATGGACAATAGAAGATTGGAAAAACGTTGCCTGGTCTGATGAGTCTCGAGTTCAGCTGCGACCTTCAGATGGTAGGGTCAGAATTGGCGTAAACAACATGAAAGCATGGATCCATCCTGCCTTGTATCAATGGTTCAGGCTGGTGGTGGTGGTGTAATGGTGTGGGGGATATTTTCTTGGCTCACTTTGGGCCCCTTAGTACCAATTGAGCATCGTTAAAACACCACAGCATACCTGAGTATTGTTGCTGACCATGTCCATCCCTTTATGAGCACAGTGTACCCATCTTCTGATGGCTACTTCCAGCAGGATAATGCACCATGTCACAAAGCTCAAATCATCTCAAACTGGTTTCTTGAACATGACAATGAGTTCACTGTACTCCAATGGCCTCCACAGTCACCAGATCTCAATCCAACAGAGCACCTTTGAGATGTGGTGGAACAGGAGATTGGCATCATGGATGTGCAGCTGACAAATCTACATCAACTGCGTGATGTTATCATGTCAATATGGACCAAAATCTCATAAAAATGTTTCCAACACCTTGTTGAATCTATGCCACGAGAATGAAGGCAGTTCTGAAGGCAAAAGAGTCCAACCCTGTACTAGCAAGGTGTATCTAAAAAAGTGGCCGGTGAATGTATATAGGTCGTTGTATAGCACCAGGTCCACGGCTCTGAATCTCTTCCTCGCTTCCTCTATTTGTCGTTAGAGATAACATTTACAGATGCAAATTTTTTTACCTTTTGCACTATAAATACCTCCTGTTTTTTCTTTGCTCTTGTGTTGTCAGAAGTTGGACAACCAGTCTCTGGACCTGTCTGATGATGAGGAGCTGCGAGATCAAATGGATATGCACTCCATCATCGTCTCTTGTATAAACCAAGAGCCACTCTTCACTGCAGAGCAGGTGACATACAAAAGTTTTGTTTATATGAATTAAGTACATAACATTTATTTTCTTATTCTGTCCTCACAATAGTACACTTTCTTATTGTTAAATTCAGCCTAAGTTTCCACATTGCATGATAGAAATATCTAAATACACTTAAGAGAGAACAATTCATACTGGAACAGTTTCGGGGATAGGCTGGCGCGAGAACTTAAGTCTACAATTTTAACATCCAAAAAACCTACAGTTAGATATTTTTTCCACACCCAAAAAGACCATACTGTATGTTGACTGTACACTGAACAGTGGTTTGTTGCTTTCAGGTGATAGAGGAGATCGAGGAGATGATGCAGGAGTCTCCAGACCCAGATGATGACGACAGCCCCTCCCAGTCAGACCTGTCCATGCTGTCCCAGGACATCCACGCACTCAAGCGCTCCAGCTCCAACACCAGCTACGAAGACCGTAAGCCACACCCATGTGTGTGTTTGTGTGTGTCGCAAATCTCTTTGAGTTGCTTATTATAGGTGATCTTTACTGTGATTGGTTTGACAAACAAACTCAGGTTTTGTCTTGAACTAAATCTTTTCTTAACTAACCGGACCATGTGGGAAGAATCCAGCTAAATCCACGTGAATAGATCCATTTTAACAAACCCAAATTATTATTATATGAGTGTAAAGAAAAGCCAAAATCTTTTTCCAACTGTATTGACAGTGCAGCTAGATCCCTTTAAAAGAAAGCACTTCACCCCTCAAAAAACATCTTGATCTTAATGAGACGACCGGATGAAATGAAGCTAATTATTAATTGCTGCCATTAAAAACCTAGCATTAAATTATCAACGTAGTTTTCGAGTCTTTGACCTATGCGTGGACTTTGCACAAAGCAAAGTGCGGTTTCATTTGACCGTAAAAGGAAGCATGGCTATTTTGAAAAGATAAACTGAACTTCCTTAAACTGTAACACCCATAATGAAACATAAAAACTGTATGCAGACATGTTTTTATGATCCTGTTAGGGGGGTCTCTGCTCTTTCTTTCTTTCTTTCTTTTTCCTTCTGTGTTATGGGGAGTTATTATTTTTTGCTTGTCTTGAGGGCTCACAGCTGGGCTCTTCAACTGGCAGCCCAAACGTCAATGTAATTTGACCATTAGCATGAAATAGAAGGTTAGCAATGATCTCACCAAACTGGACTAGATGTCTTCCAATGAATTGACGCAGTTTTCCCAGTAGCCCCACCCATTGCCGTCTCAACCCATCACAATTTGCACAATCTTAGTTACTATCAATCGTCATATTGATGGGTTCGGCAAAATTTTGTTGTTTGTTGTTCATACAGAGATTAACATATGTGTGACCATATGTATGTGACAAATAACCTCTTGTTGTTTGGGTTTGTCGAATCCAATAAAGAATATAAGCTTTTTAAGACTCCAACTCCACTTGGAACTTGTCATTCAAATCACTTAGTGAAGTGTAAATAATTTATTACACAATCAAATATATCTGGACAGCAGCTACAGTCTTATGTAATGTATGACAGATAGAAGCGGACAGAAATTACTGCAGCTTGCCTTGTCCCCACGTGTTAACCCCATGTGGTAAGGGAGGCTGGTGAATCTACGCATACACTGACTTAATCCTCAGGCCAGAGGTTTTTCCCACTCATTCATTAATACATGCAATCATCTGTATCTCGGGTTTAGTATTAACACCCAAGCAGCTGTTGTGTACGTTATTTTGGGTTATTTTTGTCTTCTGATTTCTCTTGTGGCATACAAACACGCATAAAACGAACACATACAAAAATGTACCGACCTGCTCTGTCCCCCACCCGCAGGGCTGCGGCAGCTCTCTGTGTCTGAGCTGACGGAAGTGCTGGAGGAGGTGGAGACGGCCATCCGCCGCTACAGCGAGGAGCTGATCCAGGCTCTGGCCCTGCGTGACGAGCTGGACTACGAGAAAGAGGTACTCTTCTTTTATCTGTCGTTGTTGACTGACTCAAGTAAGACTTTTATCATCGCAAATGTATTTATTGTGTAGATTCAAGACGTAATAGGGGATGTACCATTTTATCTTGAATATTCCATGAAAAGATTATTATTATTGTTAATAGGGGACCATCCCGCAGCGATTGCTCTGGACCACTAATAGCCCTATTATTATTCAGATTTTTATTATTATTCTCTTTGGCACTTTATGGGCTAAAAGTGTCTGGAACCGGACAACAGCTGGAGCTAGGGACACGGTTGAGGTCTCTTTAGAACAGGGACGTCACAGACATCTCGTCGTTCAAGTTTCATCCATATCGATCTACATTCAGAGCAGGAATTAGTGGAAAAAACAATGAAATATGACCATAAGTAGCCGAACGTTCGTGCATCTCCCACACGCCAAGGTTTTAAAACTTCCAGTCGGGCAGTGGAGCCAGATGAGTTTGTGGAGTAAGATGCTGTGTGACATCATCATCCAATATCCAAAATGCTATATATATGTGCAGGCTGTGGCTACAAACGCACATTCGCTGTGTGTGTGTGTGTGTGTGTGTGTGTGTGTGTGAAACTCAGAAAATTGTAACTTGTGTTTGACGTAATAAGATGTTAAGATGAGCGACAGCATGAACTGATGCTACGTTCCAATGGGAACTCAAAGATGTGTAATTGGTGGTGATAATGTGTGACCCTGTGTATTGCTGCCTGCAGATATACATTTATATATTTTATTATTATATAAGAATAACTATTTTCACAATAATAGCGCTACATTTCATTTTTATTTCAGAATAAAACCGTTTCAAATGACATATTTTTAAACGCTGACAATAGCGGCTGAAATGAAGCAACAAAAAACACAATTCAAAATGCAATATAAATGATCTTCTTATTGTCAATTATCAAGTTTTCAACTGTGCTATCTGATGGGTCCCCATAGGGCTTGAAAGAAAAATTGTGGAAAATTTGGCAGCAGAACGGCAAGGAAATGAAATTTGGGCATGTAAAGTGAAAGTTGAAAACCCATCAAAGTTGTTCAGCTGTAAGGCAGAGAAAGTTTCTGTATAATGATATGAAAAACCTTTTGATAAAACACATTAACACGTCGAGCAGAACGTGTAAATTCTAAAGAAGAAATGCTGAAATTGAAATATCTAAATTGGCATATATAGGAGTCCTAACATAAGCCTCTGTGGGACACCAGGTGAAGAACAGCTTCATCTCGCTGCTGATCGACGTGCAGAACCGGCAGAAGGAGCACCGCGAGCTGCTGCGCAAGAAGAAGAAGATCCGCAGCACGACCACGATCGGACCCAACGGCCAGAGGACCAGCGTGCACGTGCCAGGCACGGTGAGTCATTAATGGTAGAGGTGGTGATGAAGATGCTGGACAGACTGGCGTCCGCGTTGCTTAATGTATTTCAGACGAGCAGCAAGAAGGTCCATCTTCTCTTCCCGCGGTTTTTCTTTTCCTTGGGCATCTCTTCATCTCTCTCTTTACTCTCCCCTTCCTCCGTCCTCTTCCTCCCTGTAGCTGCTCACTCTGGAGGGACTTTCCAATGTCATTCAAAATGGCCTCCGTCAAACTTTCGGCACCACAGGAGGGGACAAACAGGTGCCCCCCGCTCTTCCCCTCTCAGCGGTTTTTAAATACTTTTTCGTGCTCATTTATTTTGGTCCCAAGCTTTTATTTCTCTTATGCTGTTTTATTTATTCATGCATGATTGTTTCCCTCTCCATAGCCACCACTGACCTTTGGCGTCATCATTTCTTTCTGTTTTGCTTTTAATTTATTTGTGTCCCTGCTTTGTATTTCTATTATTTAGCATTATAAAATCAGCTGTTTACTTCAGCATTTTTTCATTCCAATTGCTTTATTTTTCTCTGGACTTAGCCTAGTATCTAGAATCCAGTAATACCAGACTAATTTAAAACAACACTTTCTTAATTCAGAACCATTAAAGCTTTAACATAATTTACTCTGCTGTAATCGAATACCTACACCATCGGTCCCTGGGAAATCTGAAACATACAAAAGAAAAATGTAATTAATTTAATTGAAGCACCGTTACTCCATATATTTTGTCCTTTTTCAAGTGTTCTTAAGAATCCCCATTGTTTAATGAGAGTAGCTGACCCATTTTTTAAATTTTCTATTTATATTAGTATATTAATCTGTCATATCACACTTTTTTCTTTAAGATTGAAGTAGAGGTTGTTTTATGTTGAAATTATGACATTATTTAAGAAATTGGGTGCATGAACTGTCCTCATAATGTATGCATGATGTTACATTATTTTACCATGATCATATTGCCTTTTTTCCCCTCCTTGTCCTTATACGTCTTTTTCCCTGCTTTCATTTGGCTAATTCTCATCTCTGCTTTAGTATCTGACCACAGTGATCCCCTATGAGAAGAAAACCGGTTCCCCGTCCGTGGAAGACCTTCAGATCCTCACCAAGAGTGGGTTCCGCCTCTGTCTGACTTTTTTTACCACAACCTTTAATATGTATTTTTTCACACCGCCTTGTTTATTACCTGTTTACTTACCTGTTTTAACCATTTTTACCCCTAGTCCTCCGTGCCATGAGGGACGACAGTGAAAAGGTGCCCAGCCTGCTGACAGACTACATCCTCAAAGGTAAAACACTCAACAGGCCTTCCATGCAAAGCCCTAAAAGCTTCATTAGTTGACATGAGTGAGAATAGGGACCTATTAGGCAAAACTCACTTTTTCCCTACGTGTGGACATACATTTGGGTCTCTGATGGGTCTACTGACAAGCAAACTGTGAAAAAAGACAACTCAGTCAGTTTTTTATGAGCTGCCTGTTGTTCTGAAACGAAAACATGTCCTGAACCTAGCCTTAAGCTTTGCTGCCCTAATACATGGCATCGCAGCAATAGACATCACTTCAGTAGAATTATAATCACCCCATCTATGTGCGACTGGACCTGCTAGCATTAAAGCTAAGCGCTAATCATGGGAAGTGCTCTGTTGTTGGCTGTGGAGACCAGCACAAATCTTTGAAAAGGAGTAGATAATGCCAACTGTCTGTGACAAAACTGCAGATGAGGGAAGAAGTATTTTAAAAGTGTGTGTGTGTGTGTGTGTGTGTGTGTGTGTGTGTGTGTGTGTGTGTGTGTGTGTGTGTGTGTGTGTGTGTGTGTGTGTGTGTGTGTGTGTGTGTGTGTGTGTGTGTGTGTGTGTGTGTGTGTGTGTGTGTGTGTGTGTGTGTGCGCGCGCGCGCGCGCGTTAAGTTGACTGTGTACTGTAGGCTGTGGCGCACAATCTGAAAACCGTAGATGTTTTTATTTTAATTCCCAACGTTTCTGTAATTGATTGAAACGAAAAATCCCCAAGAACCACCGTATCCTGTGGTGCACCAAGCTCCAAGCTTCTCCGGACACCACGGTGAAAGTCGGATCAAACTTTTAAATGAGGCCTTGTAGATCTATTATGAGTGAAGATTCAGCAACTGGTATGCTTATTTCACGCATGCTTACTTCAAATTTAGTGGACTGATAAGGTGAAATGAGTGAAAGTTTACAGAGTAAATAAAAATGGATCCTGGAGAAAAGCTCAAACCCCATTGGCTCAGAGAACTTGGGGGCCTCAGGAGGGTGGCTCCTCCCACTGAAACACCCTGTTTTTCAGACAGGGTGGATTCGACACGTGTTAGAATTGCTCCAATGCATAATCTGAGTGGTGTTTTGAGCAAAAAAACTTTAAAAACATGTTTTGGGGACCTCAGAGACCATAACTCGTGAAAATGTGCATAATAGGTCCTCTTTAAACATTTTATTAGAATAGAAAATAGTTCTATATAATAATTCTAAATAAAGTTTAACATAATTTTTTTTCTGCAAGTGTCTGGTCATTCCTGACTGTTGAATGTAACCATCAGGATTACAGAGAGCAGATGTTCCAAATCTTTTTCATGGTTTTGAGGCCTCCTCAAGATAAGGAGTACACACTTTCACTGCCTATAATAAACCTCCATGTGATTTAACATTTAAATTGAACCTTCCTGGCAAAAAGTGTGATATTAAGAACAAAAAAACGACCCACTATAAATTAAGTTGGGTATTTTATAAAAATTCTCATTTATTAGGATGAGAAAATACCCGAATGGTCAAGGGAAAAGAGAGAGAAAAAAAAAGCTGTAGCTATTACGTGATCAAACAGCTTGTGAGGGAGTGGTCCAGGGTCAAGGTTTCGGAGGGTAGTGATGTTAAATTTACAGCGTGTCAGCGTGGGTGAGAAAAATGTTTACATAATGGAGATGTCTGCAGTATAGACCTCAAGCTTTTATTATACGAGGTTGTCATACACATTTTTTTACACATTTATTGCTGTGCTCCCCCTGCAATTCCTTCAAGGACCTTCTAGGGGGTTGCCAACCGCAGATTGGGAACCCCTGACCTAGTGAAAAAAACCACGACAGTGGCACAGTTTGCCCTCTGCTGTTTGAAAGTGGTATTAACGGTGGTGTGAGCACATTTCTTTTTCTTTTTTTCCTTGGGTAGGTTTGAGAACCCATTTCTCTCTCTTAATGTTTTAGGTAAAAAAAATAAAGCACCTTTAACACAACAATGAATACAACTGGCAAAAGAGAGAGAGGTGGTGTTGCCAGTCTTCCGCTTTGACCTGTTACCTTCCTTTTCTCTCATCTTTGCTGCGTTTTCCTCACTAGCTCTGGTTTGAGAACGGGCGAGATTGAGGTTTGTGAGGCACTGTAACTTTCAAATAACAGATTTATACTCCTCTACAATGCTCTTTCTTTCTTTCACCCTCCCCCCCCCCCCCCCTCCTCTTAGTAAATCACTAGTAAGCCATTATTCCCTTCCTTCTAATTCCACGCTGTAGTGCATAACGCGCCGCGCAGTGCTTGTGGTGACACACACACACACACACCTAGAGCTTGTAGTACCGGCTTGTTCACCCAAGTGTTGTTCCATCGAAGCTGCCGTAGACGAACGTCTCCTTTTTCGCTCACCACCCTCCCTTTATTTCCAAATTCCTAGTTGTCACTACTCCGTCCACACACACACACACACGCACACAACCAGACGTGCGCATTGCCGGCTAACATGCGCTCTGTCTTCTTGTCTTTTGCAGTTCTTTGCCCAACATAAAACTCCACGGCTCCGCAGTCTCCTGCTACCAGGATGTTCCACCATCCGCTGTGTTTGGTCCGTGACAGTTGCCCCCCTCCTTGTGTTGTTTAATGGTTTTTGACATTTCATTTCTGAAGGTACTCACCTTTTAACAGCAGGAAGCTTCAGCCCCGGTCTGTTAATCTCGTTTCCTGTGTAATCTCACACCCCACCCCATGTCTTTCTTTTGAATTAGAGTGAATCCTTTCTGCACGTTGCCTCCTGTGCGTGTGGGCCACTGATCAGTATTACTCTCAGCACGTCGCTGGCTCGAATTAACCGGTGGCTGTTGAGCGGTGGAAGTCGGGGGCGACCGGGTGGGTTTGTTTTGATATTCTCTATGGACGGACTTGGATCCAGTTCCCAGTCTGTTTTGTAAATCGCTCGCCATTTGCATGGCTATGGGGTGGGGGGTGTCCTGGCACCGTGGCTGGCTCCGTAGCGGCGGCCATGCCAACCCGTCTGAACACTCCCTGTGCTTTGTCCATTCAACCTTTTGTTCCCTCAGTGAGGAATGACTATCCTTTCTTTCTTTATTTTAATTTTTTTAAGAATCAAAGAAGCACATTTTACGCTGACATTTTCACACGTCTTTGCATGCTGCTTTCGCCTTGGTAGAGTCGCATGTCTAATGTTTAAGATTTAATTATTTGATATATTACATTAAGAAAAATTGCACAGCTTAAAACAGGTTTTTTGTTTTTTTTCTTTTTATGTGACTCGGAAAAAGGGATAAAAGTCAAATGAAAGTAAGTGGAAGAACAAATATGTACAGCGTATTATTTTTGAATGTTTAAAATGGGAATAGGAAACCATTTCTAAATGCCAATTAGCGTTTGGCCCCCGAGTAGCAGCCATACCTCATGTGCTTTCATCTCTGCAGTAACTTAATGTTGTAGTCAGATTTTGTAGCAGCATAGATTGTATAATAGTGAGGGGTGCATCTGGTGTATTACATCCAGGAGTAATCCAGTGGTCTACGTCATGTGAGAAAAGGCGTCTTCTCCACCTTTGTCACTCCCCCTTGAAGGTTGAAGGTGGGGTCTAGTGATAAACCTCTTTACTTTGGTACTGTACATTATTATTATTATTATTATTATTATTATTATTTTATTATTATTCTTAACAGTTGTTACTCCCAACCCACAGATCACCAGCTTTAGGGACGTTAGCCGTGAACAGCCGTGTCGCGTGTTCTGCGGTCAGGCCTAGTCCAGTTCTCAGGTGTCATCGGTGTTTATCCGTATTTTTCAACATTCTGCTGGGAGCGGTCGGGTTTAGCGCCAACATTCCTGAAAAGGTTCCCATCACAGTTTTTAGCAGGTGCCGGTTCTCACCCTCACACCTTTACGCATCTTCTTAGCCCGTGGGCTGAAAGTCGGGGTTCGTCATAGCTGTTGTCACTGTGTTGTAGGAAGATACCAGTGTTATAACCTGTTGGAGCCTGTTTTTTTTAGGGTGCATCATAGTGACAATTAAGTCAAATCGTCGCTCCAGGTCCTAGCATTTAGGCTATCGTAGTAGCTACTTATTAGCTCTTAATCACTGGTAATTAAATACCACCTTAATAGCTGTAGTTGTAAAGGTAGTCGCCGTCGTAACAGCTGGACCACGGCGGTACAAAGTATTCTGACCTTAGTTTGCTTAGAAGTTAAATCAATGGTTACTCTGTAGGAGTTAGTGAGCATGGTTTTCTTTTAAAAAAAAACAAAACAACAAAAAAGATCAATTTAAGGTTGTTTCGGTAAGATTCTTCCTGCTTTAAGACACTATATAATGCTTGGGAGGGAATTTAAAGTAGCTGCTGATTTGGAATTTAACCTCATTTTGGAGACGGAGCAGGTGGAAAGGAAAGGCTTCGTAGTGTTATCGGCAAGAACATCAAATCTTCCCAACACTTTCGTTTTTTTTTTTGTTTTTTTTCCAAGCGGCAGGTTTTTAGTCCTCTTTTCCCGCCTCTGCTTCTGTTCCACCGTACCTCTATGAACCGAAACTTTACGCTCGTGCCGCGTGCCCGCGGCGAGAGCAAAATGCCAGCAAACAAAGAGTCGAGATATGTTGGCAATAAACATTGCACAAAGGATTTCAGTCCAGAGATTTGTTATATTTTGTAAAAGAAAAAAATTATCTAGCAGCGCCATATATACCTTTTTTTAAAATGTTTTAACCTCCTGTTAACGTCTTGCTTTCAAAGCATGTGCTGCATGCTTCTGCATCTGCATTTCAATTAGAGAACATGTACCAATAAGATCACACTAAAAGGGACAAATTGCACAGAAAAAAATCGAATTGGCGTTTCTTTCGTGTTTGGTTTTCACTACATTGCATTGCAAGTAGACGCACTGGTGTGGTGTCAATCTTCAGAGCGCTCGCTGTTCCTTTTCTTCAAATGCTTTTCTGGGAAATCTGCGCTCAGCACCACATTGTGGAATGTACTTTGAAGGAGTATTTTGTGATGAAGAGGTTAAAAAGTGCTGTGCATATCATTGAGGGTTCTCCCACCTATTCATTAGGACTTTAAAACGTACATATCAGCGTGCCCACGCAATACAGATTTATATTTATATATCTCAAAATGAGCAACATTAAAAAAAAAAAAAAGAAGGCTGCCTTTGTAAATGCCTGTTATTTTGTATAATAAATGAACTTTTTTTTGTTTTTGATGCAATATAATTCTTACAAGTTTGGGGTTTTTATGTTTACTGTCTCATGTGGTACGTACTACAGTACATTAATTTATTCTGTAAATGTTTGTTTTGTATCCATGTTATTGACTAGTGGTACAAGTGTTTTGTGCCAGAATTGAATTACAACTCATTTTAAATAAATTAATATTCTCCTCTAACTCATGTCTAAGTACCCTTGTATCAAGTCATTTTTCATCATCCTTTTATTAAATAAATCCTGTGCCCTGAAATTATCCACACATATGAAAAATCAGCACTGTACAATAAAGCATCATACAACAGTGTAGAAACGTACAATTCACTTACAGTGTATAAGACATTAGTTTTCGTTTTTTCTTTAACAAAATCACATCACTGGATAAAATCATTGGTTTAAAAGCATCACAACTGTTCTTTTTAAACAATGGTATCACTTCCTTGATATCCTTAAAAGTGTTATGACTACAATTGTAAAAATGCTCTTAAAGATTTCCTTTGAATTGTAACCAGAAATGATTCAGTTGTAATTATTCCGCCATTTGATCCACAGCATCATTTAGTTTTGCTTCGCCATAGTAACACTTTGGTTTCTTTATTAATAACTTCCTCTGCAATAATGCGAAACTTAATAGACCCTTTAGTATATTCTAGCCCATTTAAACCCGGAGTGAAAATAAAGTATATTTGGGTGTATTATCGGTAAGTATATTTGTATTTAGTATACTTATACTTAAGCGGTCAATTTAAAACAATTCAGTATTTATAAATGACACTTGTATGCTAAGTTGTACTTAGTGTGTTCAAAGTTGTACTTAAGATGAGCTTAAATATATATTTGGTTACATTTTATGACCAATATAGTACACTTTTAACAAGTATACTAAAATACAGCTTAGGTTAATGTTTCAATATACTTTCTTTTAAGTGTACTTACACTCCACTTACTTAATGACCAGTATACTAAAGCTGTTCTTTAAAATACCACATAACTAAGTAAATGAGAAGTACCAAAAATAAATTGATTTTGTCCCAGGCAATGGTTTTTGCCAACTATTCTAGTTGTAATACTTTATTTATTTTTTTTAAAGGAGGGTGAAATGCAAGTTGCTTTGCACATTGAAGTGTTGTTTGGTTAGACAGCGAGGGCACGTGCAAAGCTCCTTCGAGGGTCACAGGTTGGTGTCGGCGAACATGGTGTGCTCCTTCCTCACCGTGCTGAAGCCCTTTATGGTGTCTACAAATTCCTCGTCTTCCATGAACTATAAGGAGGGCGGGATGCAAAGAATATAAGGTCTGTAAGTAACCTGTTATTTATAACCAGGTATTTTACATTGCATATTGGAAACTGTTTAATGTGGATTTGAGTATCACAATGGCAACTTTTATTGTGCACAGGGCGGGTGCGCCAAATGGATTATATAAGGGGGAAAAAAAGATTATTTATATATGTATATATAAATATTACACACCAATTTAATAAATGTATCAGTCCCACAACCCCATGTGCATATCAAGTGGCCCCATGTGGGGCCACGACCCCAAGGTTGAGACTGTGTTTATGGTTATGGTTAAAGTGTGAGCAATTTGCTTCCATTAAGGAAGCAAGATTCCTTTTTTTCCTCACAAGTGAGAGGAACAGCTTGTGTTAAAACCAGGACCAGAGGCTACGGCCAGACCACATATCTGTAGACTATTTGCATATGTGCTCTTTAAAAATACAAATAGCGGTCACATTCCCTGCTGTTCCCTGACACCATAAATACATTTTTAATTGGCTTTAGTACCAGACAGTATGGAGACCCTCTGGAAGTAAAGGTTTAGGGATGAGAGGTTTGGCTCTTTTTTGAGACTCTGTTCCTTTGATTTTCCTTCCAAAAGGCAGAATTATTGATCTAGGCGGAAGAATGCAAAGTGCGGATCTCATAAATCACATTAGCCTCTCTCTCTCAAAATAGTTTCTATGTGAATTTTAAGTAATTTTACTTCTGTCAAAATGATTTATGGTGGTGGAATGCAAAGTGTAAATCGTGTCACATTCAACATGAATTAAGCCAAATGCTTTTGCCTTTTTTTCCCCACATGAATTCTCTTTTGCCGGATTGACTCGCTACGACCGAATTGTTTGCCAGTCACACACCCAAAGGTACCATTATTACTACTCACTACGGATGACTCTCGCACATCCATTCCTACGAGTCTTTAGAATGATCGTTTTTCATGTGGTCTGCTCATACATTTTTGGGGTCTCACCATCCCGCTGTCGTGGCCTTGCACGCGGGGGTCCCACGCCTCGTCGTCCTCCGTCAGGGATTTCCCGTCCATCACCTGGCTGACGCTGCGGCGCAGGGAGTTCTGCAGGTGGAGCTGAGCCGAGCCGTAGACCGTGGACACACCGAGGGTCCCCAGGTCCCCGTCTGGAGGGGGCTCACATTTGATCTCCGCCACTTCCTGTGTGCAGAGAGCAAAAAAGGGAATAAAAAAAGTTGGTACAGGGAGTGTGCGATACGTATTTCTTTGTAAATGTGTGTGTGTGTTGATAGGGCGTTTGGTTTTACCTCGACGTGCATAGTGAAGCTCTTGAGTGTCACGCTGTTGGAGAAGCTTGTGGTGTTGGGCACGGTGTCAAACTGGAAAAGGAGGAGAGCGGATGTTCTGAAGTCATGCGCACACACACACACACACACACTGATCAGACTGCTAAACATCCTTTAAAGTGGTAATCCGTCAAAGGATTTTGTTTAAAAAATATTTTACTTTATTTTTAGCTGCCATTTTAGAAAAAAAAACAACAGCGATTAACCCTCCTCAGGAGAGGATCTATAGTGGTACAGATAATGGGCGGGCCTCCTCTTACCAGTACGGAGCGGCTGGGGGGGTAAGCAGAGATGCGGTTCTTCTTCTGCAGGGGAAGGGACACCAGCGGGGGCCTCTCCCTGGTGAACGGGGGTCTGTTTAGGGCCTTAATTGGGAAGAACGGGGGTAATAATTCCATTATAAAAAGAAAAACTACAACCTGAACTCAAAAGCACAAATTAATTCAGTCTTTCAAAATCTTCAATTGCTGTGACTTATATTTTTAACAATGAAAATAATAAACTTTATCTATTAAACAATACCCTGAAAAAGGCTTTATTCAAGTTTGTTCTACTACTAACACATCAGTCAATAATAATACAATTAAAACTACTATTAAACTGCTACTAAAAGGGACTTAGTTGTTGATAATTTTGGGTCATTATTTATTTTCATCGAACCACTTTGTCTTTTAAATTTTAGCTAAAACCTTAAACTGAAATAACCTAAATCTCAGTGATGATGTTTGGACCAGGGGCAATGGTGTCCCCGCCTTTCATGGGGCTATCATTTCAAAAGGGCAAAAAATAAGATCAATACTTAACGCAAACAAGAGCCCTGCCGGCTGGTACCTTGTGTAGGACGAGCACCAACACGATGGCCAGGAGCGCCAGGGCCACAGCCGCCATCAGCACAATGAACCACAGCTCCCGGTAGAAGAGCGGCTGGTCCCCCTGGCCCGCCTCGGCCCGTTCCCCACCCCCGACCAGCCCTCCCTCCGGGGCAGTGGGCCGCGGTGCATCTGCAGTGGAGAGACAGAAACCCCAAATATCCAAGGCCTGAATAACACTTTGGTATGATCCCTTTAGTTTGCATTAGTCTCCTATTAACTTTGCTTGTGGTCAGTTGAACATGGTGACTGAGATCGAATTCCCTTAAAAACATCTAAACATGTTTCCATTCGTCTTTTGATACAACTGTTGTGGTGTGGGGATAGTCTAACGGGCAACAGGTAAAACTGCCATTCTCACACACTCAGGAACGGAGCCCTGTCATGTCATGTCTATCTGCTCCTGGCTAATTCCAAATGGCCCACTCTCTACAATAAACTGGTGTCTACATCCCTGTCTTCTGTGTCTCTGTGCTGGAGGTCCCTGAAAACACCACTTGGGCAGCGTGTGGTCGGAGAAACTGACACAGTGGCGCCCGAACAGGGACTCTCTGGCACGGGGGCAGGGACACAGAGGGGCCGACGACTCCATGGAGCCACCAGTGGATCAACAGGCAGCCCCAGCACCAACCCTCTCCCGACTGGTAGCAGCAGCACCCAGGGAAGCAGAAGCAGATGCAGCAACCACCATGGGTAACTGTCTGCAGCTAGCTCCTCCACCCAACAGCCACCGTCAGGACCATCCAGCAGCCCAGCAGCCAGGCCACGCCTCCAAGCAGCCCTCGCAACAGCCAAGTCCGGCTATGCCTTCACCAGCCAGCACAGCAGCCCAAGGCCCCATGCTCCAGTAGGGAGGAGGGGGCAGACTGTCATCGCCCTGGGGGAAAGAGGCTGGTCGACCATGCTGCTACCAGGGGACCATAATTATTATTTTTTGTACATTTGTTTAAGGTATGGAAACCCTGTTTCATGGTCCGGTGTTTTTATTATTTCATGTATAGGAACCCTGTATCAGAGTCTGCTTTAAACACTTTTTTTCATTTTTGTTTTCTGCTTGGTGGTGGCGGGGGAATAGGCTTTGGCCAGGTATTCTCCCTGGTCTCAGTTAGGTGTTGGGTCTGTGGTGTGAGGATGGTATGGTTGAGTAGCCACACCTGACCTGGATCTAAGTGATTGAGTCAGAGTAGCTGCGTACCTGTTGCTCGTTGGTTGGTCGAACGATCAGCAGGTAAAAACTCCATCCCCCACACTTCCTCAGGAGAGGAGCCCTGTCATGACATCTTCTATATACTGCTGGCTAATTCCAACTGGCCAACGCTCTACAATAAACTGGTGTCTACAACATCGTCGTCTGTCTCTGTGCCGAAAGGGCCCTGAAAACGTCACTTGGGTGTGGTAGGCGAAACTGCCACACTGTTTATATAACCAACCAGCCACAACATTAAAACCACTGACTGGTGAAGTGAAGAACATTGCTCATCTCATTCCAATGGCATCTGTCAAGAGGTGGGATATATTAGGCAGCAGGTGAACAGTCAGTTCTTGAAGTTGATGTGTTGGAAGCAGGAAAAATGGGCAAGCGTAAGGATCTGAGCGACTTTGACAAGGGACAAATTGTGATGACTCGGCAACTGGGTCAGAGCATCTCCAAAACAGCAGGTCTTGTGGGGTGTTCCTGGTATGCAGTGGTTAGTACCTACCAAAAGTGGTCCAAGGAAGGACAACCGGCGACAGTCATGGGCTCATTGATGTGCGTAAGGAGCGAAGTCTAACCCGTCTGGTCCAATCCTACAGAAGAGCTACTGTTCCAAAAATAACTGACAAAGTTAATGCTGCTATGATAGAAAGATGTCAGAACACACAATGCGTCACAGCTTGCTGCGTACGGGGCTGCAGACTGGTCAGTGCCCATGCTGACCACTGTCCACCGCCGAAAGCGCCTACAATGGGCACGTGAGCATCAGACCTCGACCATGGAGCAATAGAAGTACTCCTGGTCTGATGAATCATGTTTTCTTCTACATTATGTGGATGGCCGGGATCCAATCGAGCATCTGTGGGATGTGCTGGAACAGCAAGCCAGATCCATGGGGCCCCACCTCGCAACTTACGGGACTTAAAGATCTGCTGATAAGGTCTTGGTGCCAGATACCACAGGACACCTTCAGAGGTCTTGTGGAGTCCATTGCCTCGACGGGTCAGAGCTGTTTTGGAGGCACAAGGGGGACCTACACAATATTAGTGGTTATTAGTGGAGGTTTAAATGTTGTGGCTGATCAGTGTATCCTCCAATATAAATACTCTTGTTTAGCCTGTTATTGGAAAGATATCCAATTCCAGTCTCTAAGCATCCTTATCTGAATCTATTGTCTCGATTATCAAAGAAACACCTATTTCCCCATTTTCACACCATTCAGACCTCTGCAGGTCTCACGTGGCGTGAGATGAGGGCACACCTTGATGCTTTTCCGAGAAAGAAAGGGGATCGGGCAGTCGGCATCTCGCAGAGCACGTGCGCGGCGATAAAGCTGAAATTGGACACGGTGTTCCTCGCATGGCCTGGTTTCTCTGTCGGGGAAAGAGCCGCTACGCCTAAGGACGCCTCCATTGTTTCCCTCTTATACACAGTAAAGAGCATTCCCCCCATAGTTGCCGTCTTAATGCTCCGATGCTGCAAGGGTATAAATGAAAAGTAGATATGGGAGTAGATATGGATTTAGGTTTTATCGACAACTAGTTAAGAGCAACCTGAGCCAAAGAGAAAGGGAAGGTGGAAGGCCAAGGTGTGTGTGTGTGTGTGTGTGTGTGGCCGGCCCGTGGAACTCACCAGCACTGGTCTCCGTGGTGGGTCCTGCCGTGGGGGCGCTGGCTACCCCCCCGCTGTGCGATGCATCGATCGGGACGGAGGAAGGATCACACCTGTTTCCCCCCGATCAGTCTTTCACACCCGATTAAAACGAAACAAGAAAAAAAACGACGTCCACGGAGGCCCCCGGGTAGAAGCCCTCAAAGGTGTGGGCGTGGGTTCCTGGGAGCCATGCCCTTCACTCCGCCTTGTGATGATGTGCTCCGGGTCCTTTGCGTGGGGCTTTGGGCTCGTTGCTCTGGGCTCTCTCTCACCCCCTCGGTTTCGCATCAACCTTTGCTGCCCCTGCCACCGCCATGGCAACAGCCTTGTGTTTAAGGTTTCAGTTTACCGATGAAGCGTGGTCCGAGAGCCATGTCAGTACTCTGATACCGTGTGTGTGTGTGTGTGTGTGTGGTTCAGTATCTGATAGTAGTACATTATATAGTATAGTCTCCTTGGATGCCTTTTTCAACTGTCAAGTATTTGTAGGACAAGAGATCATTTAGAATATAATATAATAGTTGTGAAAAGTTCCACGTTTGGAAACAGTGGCCATGGCATTGGAGCTGTCCAAGAGCCCCCTTGTTCTTCTCATTTGAAGGAATTTTATCCTCAGATCACACACACGCACACACACGCTATTTTTACCCATAGACGACAGTTCGTTCCAAAAACATTGAACAATAAATGTCCTTTTCCTTTATTTAAACAAATGTCTAAAAACAATATTCTATTTTTTCTCATTAGAGTAACAGAATTTAGTATTGCTAACAATCTGTAACCGATGATTTTGTAGGGAAACATATTCCAAATCCAGACACCGACTGTTCTTTTTTCTGCCACTAGAGGACGGCACAGCGCAACGTATTGAATATTATCATCATAATAATAATAATAATAATAATAATAATAATTATAGTAATAGTAATAATGATAATAATAATATGATCTGACACGTGAAGAAGAAGAAGTGTTAAGACAAAATAAAATCTGGATTTGAAAGATTACAGACCTACGGTTACTATTGCGCCGTTATGAGAGAGATTTCTCATTTATAGATTTTGATTGATTATAACTACAAGTTACAACTGGTCAATACTTTTTCTTTTCTAAAATGAGGACAGCATTATTCCCATCCGTGATAAAAAATAAAAATAAATAACAATAAATACAATTTTAAAGTGGTAATCCGTAAGATTATTTTGTTCAAATATCCCATATTTGATACCTTTTTTTTTAGCTGACACTGTTAAGAAAGAGATATTCATTGTGTTTGTACAATGCATGCGCTCCTCTGTTTGCTGTTCACATTGTTGGTGGCGGGGTCCGCCTTTCCCACCGAGAATGGAAATGCAGGAAGTTGTTTCTCTTCCCGGCTGACGTGTCAGGGAGGTATTGACCAGTTTCAGGGTTGATGATGAAACCCTTCAAAGTCAAAATTTAAACAAGTTGACCTTGACCCCCCCCAAAGCCTCCGCTTTACAGTCGCTCGTACGTTGACATTAAATCTGTGTTTTGAGGTCCCCAGTGACTGGCAATTGGTCAATCAATTAATCCGCGAAGCTTTTCTTCAAGCCATCAGCACATCGACTCTTTAACAGCGACTTTATCGGCAGCAGCTCCGTGGAGACAAGGGGATGTTCTAACGCTCTCTCGGGAAATATCTGAACTATCCCACCAATGTACTATCCAGTACGCCGACGCTCAGAATCGCCAATTGGAAATTGCCCCACCATTTTCTTCTATGTACAGTATGTAGGGCTTCATTCGGGATCGGTAATGCTAATGCTAATGCTAATAGCAGCTTAAAACTGGATTTGGTGAAATTCAAGGACGTGACGATCGATGTAAACAAATTCCGACCCCCCCCCCCCCCCCACCGCACTTTCTTCCAAAAGAATCATTTTACATCCGAGGTTACATCAGGTGCGGAGAGTCATTTCATTTTTCATTTTTGAAAACCTTTTCCACGGACCATCAGAAAGTAAACAGTCCGCTGAGGAGCACACGTAGCGGTGGAGGGGGAGGCGCCTCAAAGTTCCCCATGAGAGTGAGATCCATTCTGATCAACTCAAAACAAAGGTGATTATTTCATAAAACCCTCGATGACGTCGCCGACCCCAAACCCCATGAAGGATTTTATCCGTCACCACCCCCACCCCCCACGCCAGACGACCTGTCGCCCCCACCACACGTTAACCAACAGCGCGCGTCTGATTTACTCCTCCCCGGTGGAACGCCCTGATCAGCATTCACACCCTTCCCGCCTTTCTCTCCCTTCATCCCTTCTTTCCTTTCTTTCCCTCCGTTCTCCTCCCCCATGATTCGGGACAATGCTTTTTTTTTTTTTTTTTTTTTTTTTTTATTGAGGAAGTGATCTCACCCCTGAGTGACAGAATCAGCCTTTTTTTACAGCCCGACATCTCCACCAGGCCTCATCCATCACGGGGGCGGGAGACACGGGACACACACTAAGTCATTTAAGAAGAGGGACGGACGGATGGATGGAGGGAGGGAGGGTGGGATGGAGGGTGGGATGGAATATATCTCAACATCACTGACAGAGGATGGGATGAAAGATAAAAAGAAGATTAAAGATTGTATTTCCGAACTCTTTCTGCTTGTAAGAACAGGTGAATAGACGGAGTGTTGATAGAGAAGAGGGGATGAGGGAGGAGGGAATACTCTCTCTCTCTCTCTTTCTCTCTCTCTCTCTCTCTCTCTCTCTCTCTCTATCCATCTTTGTTCCTTATGTTTTTCTGTGATTCCCTCGTGGACCTCGCCCCCACACACTGATGTCTCCACTTGTCATCTTCCTCTTCTATCCCCCTCTCTCTCTCTCCTTTTTGCTCCCCCCTTCATCTTCCTCTTCCCCCGCCCTCCATCCCAACATTGGCCCAACATTGTCCATCAGCTCTCCATCTCTTCTCCTCCTTCTCCTTTCCCGCACCTCTTCCCCTCCCCTTCTTATCTTTTCATCCTCTCCTCTTCCCCACTTCTTCTCTCCCATGCCTCTTCTCCTCCTCTCATGTCTTCTCTTCAGACGCTCTTCTTCCCTTCCGCTTCCTCTCTCCCTCTCTTATCCTTTCCTCTCCTCTTCCTGACCTCCCCTCTTCTTCCTCCACTCGCCTATTCCTCACCTCCTCTTCCCTCCTCTCCTATTCCTCTCCTCCCCTCTTCTTCTTCGCCTCTTCCTCAGCCCCCCTTCTTCCTCTCCTCTCCTCTTCCTCACCTCTCCCTCTCAGCCCTCCCCAGTCCTCAACCGAGCAACATATTTATATCACGTTCTCTGATTCTTTTATGAACAACATCAGTGACTTCGTTTGACACAGTAACTGTTTGTGCCTGATCTGAAACTGCAGAGAATCAACGATGACATCACAACATCCACCATCACATCGTCCATCTTTGACTCACAAACTGAAAAGAATCACTGAGGATTCATTTGAAGTCCAAGGCAAAAGGAAGGCATTCCCCACGATTTGTAAAAAAAATTCAACAATGGAAACTAGCTCTTGTGTTGCAAGATCAAAATTGTGAGGCTGCACTTAGTCATCAAACTGATCAATTCCAGCAGAATAGCAGCTCAAGGTTCACACTGAGTGAGAACGAGCAGCGATGAAAGGTCTCGACCCTTTTCTTTCAAAGATTTGTTTCTTCGCGAGCCACTGAGGCACGTCGGGAGTAAAGAGTCATTTACGCTTTTCCCGCTCTCGCTTCGTTTGGTTCAGTTGGTGAAACGCCCGGCGAGCGAGGGACGACTTCCTGAACCATGAACGAGTCAGAGGCGTCGGTTCGGCTCCGAGTTGGACATGGAATTCTCCCAAGAATCATTGTGAATGCAATGTATTTGTGTGAGCCACACACGTACACACACACACACACACACACACACATGCATTACACACGATAATGTTCACAATATGGTGTCACCAAATTGAATACACTGTCGTTCAAAATAAAGAAGTGTCACATGGTCTCTTTGACGACTGAGCGTGTCAGTTAACCAGTACTATTTGCATATTTTAGAAACACCTGTCTGAGTTACAATGCCGCAATTCAAAGCGATACCAACTTCGACCGAGAGAAGAGGAACCTTTCCTTTCCATAACCGCCGTTCAAAGTGATATTAACAGAGCGAGAGCATGCACTGAAGACTCACCTTTACCTGACGAGCCTGATCCAAAAACAAGAAAATTGCCCAACCCACTTTCCACCCCTGAAGCAACGTTCTCTCTCGTGATATATTTGCTTCTCAAATATGCAAATATATTACTTATAACGTCAAAACCACAACTACACAAGTACATTAAATTCACAATGAATAGACGCAAACAATCGATGGGATAATTAATATGAAAAATGAATACAAAAACCCGACGATAAAAAAAAATTATTTGTTTAGCAATGTTAGACTTGTCCATAGTCGACCAAATTCTGATCTGAACTGTTTATTTTAACGTATCTCTCGTACTGTAGATATAACTTCATTGTTTCCCTCGGTTGAAGTTCTACATTTTAGCGGAGCCAACGATGCAAAATACAACAGTAAGATCTGAACAATACGCCAAGCCACTACAAAAAGTTCAATGGACAGTACAGAAAATACACAATACCACCTCTAGTTTATTAGATCAAGTTACATACTGCGCAGTGCAGAGTTGGTGTCGGTAAACTGCATATTACTCATCCATTCATCCCTTCATCATTCATTCAGATCTAAAGTTGAATTCCATTTGGCCGATGAGAAGATCGGTGCACGTTCACCCACTGATCAGTTTTCGCTGGAGCCACGGAGCCATTTAATTACATAGTAGTTGATAAGAAATTGGTACATTTCAAGTACAATTATTTACCCATTAGAGTATGGGTGAAGTATTTTTTTTGTATGTTTATTTATAGATTTTCTTCTCTTGTTCAAATAAGGACGCTCCACCGAGATGACGATTTTTAAACTGGGTATCATCTTTATTGCCCAAGAATCCACCTGAGAATGTAATCACTGCACGTCTCATTTAAACAAGGCTTAGTTTGCATCTTTGAACACCGTCACTTTTGGCATAGAACACTATGTACAGCAGAGAGAATATACGCTCAAAACCTTCTCCATGACATATTGCTAGGTCACATACATATCTGTCACAAAAATATACACATGGTAGTGATTCCGTACCTTTGCACCAAGAACAAAAACTGGAAGATTTTATTTAAATAGACGATTATTTTCAGCGTATGTCCTTCCCTTCCACGTTTAATTCCCTTCATGTAAAAGACATTTTTAGACCTCTTCATACCGAACGCACAGATTGACAGAGAGCCACCACCAAGTTCCCCAGGCTTTTAGAGCTAAAAGAAAGTTAGTGCACCAGTCTTACCTTACACATAGAGATACACAATAAAATGGACATTAAGCCTCTTGAATTTTGGGTATATGGCAGCCATTTTACATTGTTAGTTATATGTATGGTTCTACGCAACTCTACATTAAGTAGACACATAGTCATTGTTATTCAAGTACTTGATCCCACTTATAACTAGGCTGTCTCTCACGTCATGACATGGTTTTGATATTAGTGCTACATGTGGAGCAAAGTAACTAGTACAAAAAGGAAATCTTTTACAATTACATAGTTTAAAAATGTTTACAAATTGACAGAATGTAATTGCACGTACTATTCTATTCTTCATAGTTGAAAAATTAGGAAATAAAAAAAATGCAAAAAAAAAGAATAAACCAAATAAAAATAAGCCAGCACTAAATAAATATTGTTTTTATACACAGTTCTATAACAGCATCATGAGATATAGACTCAGACTTCATACATTTATTTTCCCTGAAATAGTCTATGGGCGATTCGTTATTTTAAATTAGATATCAGCCGAATACAGCTATAACTTCACATGTATTATTTACCATTATAAGAGATGATCGCAACATATTAAAGGGGACCTATTATGAAAAACTCACTTTTTCAGTGCTTGTGTTCATATATCTGGGTCCCTAATGGGAACACACCACACAAGCTGTGAAATAAGTTACAAGTTATGAGATGTTAAGCTTTTTGTGAGATGCCTTTGCCAGAAAACTTGTGATTCAACAAGCCGTTCAGATTTGTGTCTTCCTCCTACGTCACTTGGAGACTCAATAGAATGAGACCGCCCCCCATCTGAGTAACTCCACCCACCGCTTGAGAAATACTGGACCTGCTAGCATTATGTCGAAGCTCAGAGATAAGCATGGGAACTGCAATGCTTTTGGCTGCACGGACCAGCACAAATCTTTTAAAAGAGGAATTAATACCAACTGTCTGTGATAAAACTGCAGACAAGGGAAATGTAAGTATTTAAAAAATAATTGTGCTATGTGTTCCTTTTGCCATTTTTGAGGCCTGCCTGTCAACCCTCCCGTTTTTCTCGGGATTCTCCTGTATTTTACACTTCTCTCACTCTGTCCCGTTGAAATATTGTCCAGTTAATCTCCCATTTGGTGGTAATGTCGACGGTAGGCTACGCGGGTACAATCCACTGCGCATTTCTCCAAACAAAACCAATAAAAACACTGTGTTTTTATTGTAGATGTATTTATTTTATGTATTTTATTTAATTTCTCTCAGTTTCCTAATAGAATGAAAGCAACAAAAAGCCCTGTGCGTAAAGCCACAAACAGTTCCGGAGTGGCGCGTGGGGAGCAGCAGCTCATTTGCATTTAAAGCGACACACACACTGACTGAACCAGCCCCGTCGTGAACAGGAGGGTTATAGAGGCATGTTTGAATGGCTAGAATGCATAATCTGAGTGGTATTTGCGGCACAAACCTTCAAAGACATGTTTTGGGGACCTCAGAGACGCATCATAATGTAAATATAGTTTTGCGATGGAGATCATGAATGCTTTCTGTTAGCGTCTTACAGACCGTGTTACATAATTGTGGATATTTGCTGGTATTCTTTTAAAATGAGTCTTCACTCTTTGGCAAGACTTACAGCTCTGTACACTTATTTTAATATCAAATAAAAAGGACCCCTCTAGAAGCACTAGAATGAAGGTTAACAGGCTTCAAGATGGTTTCTCAATAGAAAAATCCATCAGGATCTTCAAGTATCAGGTGGTCTTTTGACATAGCAAGTTTTACTTTAGGCATCTAAACTTGGAGAGATCGTGAGGTTTGTCGTCCTCCAACTCGTTCCATGTTAAGAACACGTCTCACGATAAAGACAAAAGACAATTTCTCATCTTCACTTGAGGCCTTCAGACTCTGAGTCTTGCTCCGTTTACTTCTGTTTTCATTCGCAATAGAAGCAACTTAAAGGAGTGAGGTTCTAAAACTTGACTGCTAGCTTGCCTGTTCACTCAACACATGTGCGTTCCTGGAGATTCAGATTCAGAACTTGAATGTCCAACAGAGGCCAAAAACAGATGAAGAAGAAAGAGCGTCTCCACAACCCCCCGTCCCGCCCTCTCGGACCCTGTTCTGAGCCGTGGACAGGGACAGGGGCAATGGCCGCCCGTCAGGGTCAGGCCTTGGCTTCCAGCAGTTCCAGGAACAGTTTGTGCATGGGCACGCGGCCGTCCTGCTTGATGCTGCAGAAGTGCTGCACGGCTCGAGCCGCCGTCTGACGGAGGAGGGGGAGCGTCATGATCAGCTTGCCGGCCCGACGCTGGTCCTCCGGGTGCTGGGCGGCCTCGTAGTCCTGCAGGGCCCCATGGAGCACGTCCTGCAGCCTCTGGACGGCCTCTGCGTCCTCAATCTGCATGGAGTCTGTGGAGAGTGGAACGGTGTCATTATTCAAGCCGCGCGGAGGAGGGGAAAACACAGATGGGAAGGCAGGTTGATAGAAGGAGCAACGGAGATTTTTGTGAGTTCAATTTATCACCCTATTATAAGGCTGGACAACCATGTGCCATGAAATCAGAAACCCTGCGTACCCTTGGTGCTCCTTGGCACATGGCTGCCCAACCCTGGCCCATTGTAATAACCATGCCTTAGGAACAAAATTAAGCATGGAAATACCGTGAGGTCTATGTGTGCAGATATTTGGATGCCGACCGACACGATTACACAGATTGGAATGCAGGGAATCTGTCTGACACACCTGAGTTAGCGAGAGCAATGGCTTTGAGCACCACAAACTCCTCTCTCTCCAGTCCCATGGCTTTGTATTTCTTCACCAGTTGCAGGATGGCGTTGTTGAGGTCCAGAAGGCCGGCTAATTTCGACTGCTCCTCGTCCATGACGTAGTCCTGCGCGTACACCAGCTGGTCCTCCAAGGCCAGCGAGCGGAATACCACGCGCAGGATCAGGATCTCCATCCAGCCGCTCTGCAGGAGACTCATCTGGTCTGCCAGTGAGAGGGAGGCGAAGCCTGGAGAGAGGGTACAGAGAGAAAGTCACAGACAGTACAAGCATTCACAGGTCACAGAACCAGCGCTCAGACAACACACTTTAAAATGTCCACACAAACGCGTGACTTTCCGCAGCTCATTCCAGTAGTCAGGTCCAAGGCCCGACATGTCTTCACCAATTCAGTGTCGGGAAGAAGAACCCTAAGGGCCGTAACGGCACGGAGATATGCAGTTTCCATCTCGATGATCATGACGACCATCCCACTTTTCCATGTAACTCACAATTAAGTAAAATACTTTGCCAGAACACTGTTGTTTTTTCTAAGGGTGATTGCTTTCCGTATGATGGCCGGTGATTGCAAGGTCGTTTTTATTCACCGACTGATCAATAAGGAGGCTCCAGATTGGTGCTCAGTCCTCGGACGGGAGACATTCACTGATGAGCTGCCTCCCCACGCAGGTATGTGCACAACAAATAGAAGTTGTGGACGGCGCCACTGAATAGGTTCCCATTTTAATTAGCTTTCCAGGGATACACCCTTTTCGCCTATTACCTCACACAGGGGTATGATGAAAACCACTCAAGTGGCCACGTACATTAAAGCGCTAGTGCGCACGCACACACACACACACACACACACACACACACACACACACACACACACGCACACACGCACACACACACACACACACAATCATTACAATTAAAGAGGCAATTTTACGGAGGATAGGGGAGGAGAACGGGGGGGTCGGGCTTTTATTTTTGACACCATCAGTGATTGTTATCAGGATCCAGGGTTATTTTACAATTACCTCGGGAATGGCTTTGCCGCCCATTTCACTCTTATCTCTTCCTGATTGATTGGAAAAACCGGCTGCACAGTTTCATTGGTCGATAGGGATCAGTATTATTACACTGTAGGATCGATCAGTGTGTCTGTGTGTGTGTGTGTGTGTGTGTGTGTGTGTGTGTGTGTGTGTGTGTGTGTCGTGATATGCTTGGTAGATGATAGAAACACAGCTGCTCAATGTCAAACTGTCAATGGAATGAAAAAGTCAAAGAGCAGACACTCTGCAGGGCGGTGAAGAGAGGAGGCGATGGGGACTATTGTTTCCTCATTTGAGTCATCTAAACACCTACACACACACACACACACACAAGCAGAAATGTGCACATATGCAAAAAAAAATAACAACAAAAAAAAACGCTTTGCACTCAAATGTGACAGACGACTCGCCACAGAATAAAAGAAAAAAAGGGCAAATCCGTGCAGGGCAGTTGGTCTTTCGCCATCTCGTCTGCCACGCCGGCCCTGCGACTTCACCTCGCATCACTGTCAGTCTGGCTGATGGTGGGGGGTGGGGGGCAGGCGGAGCAGTGGTCCCCATCATGCTCACCTCCCCCCGGGCTTAGAACTCAGATGGCTGGGACCTTTTTTTTTTTTCCTTCTCCGCCCGGGACCCTGGTTCTTCCAGTCTTCCAGCCCTGTGGACGCCATGTAGCCCGCCACTCATCCAGAGCCGATGTGACACAACCATTACGCTGCCAGGAAGAGGCAGCCTTTTTTTCCCTCTCCATCTCACTCACTCATCTCTCTCTATACAACTGGATCCTCTATCTATCTTCCACCCTTTCTTTTTCCCCTCTGCCCCTCCCCTCAGCCTCTGAGGAAACATATCATCTCTTCATTTCACTGTCACGACAACTCTCTTCTCCTCTCTCTCTCTCTCTCTCTCTCTCCTTCTCTATCTTTCTCCATCTTCCCCTCCACCCTCGGGTGGGTCTCTGCTGCGCGGTCCACGGTCCCTGCCTCGTGCCGTGGACCAGCCGGGTAACTCCACTGGCAAAGGGCCACAAATACACTCATCACTCGCACCGCGTCCTGACGGTAAACGTGTCGGACAGGACAGAGGCGGACGGACGGCTGCAGCCTCCAGGGGCCTGCGCCGCGCGGCCGTTAGTCCTCTGCCTCCTTTCCAAGAGAACAATGGAAATGCTGATAAGGATGCGCACACACACACACACACACACACACACACACACACACACACACACACACACACACGCACGCGTATGTGCGTGTGCGGTTATTCATTGTCGCTTTAATACGAGAAACACAGCAGCATCATGTATACTACACAAACACAAGCGCGTACACGCCGCTGTCCTAATTGCCGACTCACTCACGCGAGCACGCAAACAAACACACACACACCTGCTTTGTTTGTTTTGTAAGCATTCCAGGGACAAGGCATCAACAAAAACCCAGGTGTTTCCCTGGTGATGTTTTGGGTGTGGACATCCTTTGCTGATAAAGCAGACGGAGGGAGGAGTTGGGTGCAAATGTTTCTCCGCTTGGCTTCTTACGCCATTCCTTCATTATCTCTATGATGCAAATATGATGTATTTGCGTATATGTTTATATTATGAATGCATTTCTAATATCGCTCCTTTTTGCTATTTCTAAAATAAAGTACCGGGTGGGTTGTCTCGCAGATTTTTTGTTGAAGAGCACAACAAATACATAAGGGTAAAACCACATAAAATAACACCCACAGACATGTAAAAGTGCGCACACAGACACTGACACACACCGACACAGACACACACACACACACACACACACACACACACACACACACACACACACACACACACACACAGATCCCTCGCTGCTGCAGGAGAAGTTATTTTGTCCGGTTGCCCCAGACGGACACAGCTGGCTCCCACCCAAGGGGCCAAAAAAAACACTTGCTCAAAGTGTCAATACGCTGTCAATATTGAACTTTTCTTTCATCATTTCAGAACAGATCAGACCGAATAGTTCACAAAACAACTGGCTACATCGCTTTAATCTCCATTGACCACAAACAGGAGAAAACCCCCCTGACAGCCCCATGCAGAGAGAGTAGACCTAACCCTGAAGGTACGGTCACACCGCCGGCACACGTGCTGCAAAGTGACAGGCTGCAATGCATTTCAAATGCATCGCGGTTTCATCCGGCTGCAGGGGGCGGAGCTACGTTCAGCGACGAGCTCACAGATTCGCGGCGACAAGGAAAGTTGAGCAGATTTCAACTTTAGGCAAATGAGGAAGGTACGCTCTCAGTGGCGCCAGTCCTTGGAAAATAGACCCCATACCACTGCCTAATTGTTCATGATTTGGCTATTTTTGAAAGGAAAAATGTCCCTCAAACTATCAATAAAATCAGGAACACGTCATTTTATGTTTCTCCAGTTCTTTAGTGTAAGGGACGGGTGGCGAGACTAGTTATGTCGTTTTTTCAAGAGGTCATTGTTTTTGCGAATAAACGGCTACAGCATTTTACGGAGGGAAAATCCTATTGGCACCCAGCTAAAGGTACGGTGCGACCGTACCTTTAGCTGAACCGCCCTTAACTTCACCCTTTGTCCCCTGGTTAGAGGAGACGTGAGTTGTGTTCTGGGTGCTAATAGGATTTCCCCGTATTCAGAATGTGTGGAGGAGAGAAGGGCGGCGGTCGGAACCAAGGGAAAGATGGAGGAGTAATCCAATGCTTCCAGGTGGCGCTAGTCTGTCTCTGGCCTCCGCTCAGCTGGCCGATACAGCCAGGGACATTACTTAGTGAATCAGTGACAGACAGGGTCAGACACACACACACACACACACACACAATGGTAAAGCAATCCCAACTCTGGGCTGATTATAATGTTAATGTGAGTTAATGAGAGGTCGTGTGGCGTGTTTCCTGTGTGAGAGCCCTCTGTGGACATTTATTTATTTATTTATTTAAAGCTGAAATGTACCTGGGATGTGTTTGGCCCAGCCAATGTTGACCACCAGCTCGCGGTCGGCCAGGTCGCACAGCGTGGTTAACGCCTTGATGTCGCTCTCGGGGACAGTGGGGTCCGGCATGGCGAAGATCCCCTCCGGCTCGGCCACCAGCAGCAGAGAAACCACCTTGTTCTCCACCGCCCCCCCTAGAGAGACTGGGAGAGAGAGAGAGAGAGAGAGAGAGAATAAACAAGTGAGCGAGCAAAAAAGCAAACGATCGAGTAATAGTCATAGAAGAGTATTAGTCAAACTACCAGACTGCAAGTCCACTTTAGTAAAAGTATACAAGTTCTTGCTTTTAAATGTAGTTAAAGTAGTTAACAGTAAACATACTTGTTGTATCCAATGCCCTGATATAACAGATCCTATAATACTACTGTAAATAAACAGTAGTATTACTATCAGTAGTACTGATTAAAAAAAAAAAAATATATATATATATATATATATATATATATATATATATTAAAGAAATGCAGTCAAGTAAAAAGTAGATATTTGTTCGAAAACTTAAACGGAATACAATCAGTTGAGGACAGATACTTGAAAAATGTACTGAACACAGTAGCAAAGTGTTCATATGAATAGGTTCGTTTCCACAAACTTACAGGTTTTCTTCTGGGGCAGGCTGTTCTGCGGGTGCAGATAGGGGCTGTTCTCTGCGTCTATCCTCCTCTTGTACTTCTGCCGGCCGCCACGGACGCGGTCCAGACGCACTCCTACCGGACCGTAAACACCACAAACACCCTTTTAGTTACTCAGATCACATTGGGAGTACATTAGGCATATCGCATACACAGCACACCTGGCCAGGAATAGTCGGTCAGGTTTGTTACTGTGCAAACACACGGGTGTGCTGTAACTTTGTTGAAGGGTAAAATATTCCACTTTTTGTGCAAGAGTGCGGCACAGAAATAAAGTTGTCATGGAAACATGTAAACATTAAACAAATATGTGAGCATTCATCACACAGCTCACATTTTTACAATGCCAACAGGAATTGTCTAGTTATATAAGTTGCTGTCCCTCAGTGTAATTCCCAGTGGGCTTTTAGTCGTAAACTTCATTTTGGAATGAATTCTTCTTAAAATGTTCTGCTATTTCTTGCACCAAATACCAAGACAAATTTCTTGTATGTGTAAATAAAGATGATTCTGATTCTGAACTCCGTCAAACCCCCACTATTTGCAATTAATCATCCTCGAACCGCTCTAAGACGCCTCCCAGATACCAAGGAAACCAAACAAGACGTTTCGGATGCCGGCGCAGCGGCGTTAATCCAAAACGCAACGTAACACAACACCCTGAGCAGCGTTAGGCCGGCGGATGACAACTGCTCATCTTAACAAGCCGTTGTGGCTATGCCGTCGCCATGGCGATGGGGATTTAAACTGTAAAGACGGAGAGAGGTGAGAGTGTGCGGAGAGGATTGAATCCGGGCGCTAATTCATATGCACGGCGACACACACATAAACACACACAAACGTGCGTGTGCGTGCATGTGCACGGAGCCAGAGTGACATTCAATCCCTCTCCAAAATAGAATGCATCTGTTTGGCTGATGTGAACGTGACTTAAAGTGAGTTTTTTGTCGTGGTTATAGGCTTCCCCGGAACCGGGCGGTGTAAATAACCACAGTTCCCCTTTAAAGAGCATTCATGATGGAGCTGTCTCCCGGGAGAGACACTTTCTAGGTAACGTTCACTCAAAATTTAATTCAAAGGTATTTATGCTCGGAATAAATTGATGATGATTACATTTCCTCAGATTACATTTCCTCACCATGGAATAAGTATAATTAATATACCTAATATAATAACCCTCCCTAATATTTCATATTGCCATTTATATTTCCGTTACATTATTATTATTGTCTATTTATTATGTCTGTTTATTTATGCCTATGCTGCTGTGATAGTGATGTTGTGATAGATATGACTATCTATCCATCCATCCATCTATCTATGATTCTATCTATGTATCTATGTATCTATCTATCTATCTATCTATCTATCTGTCTATCTCTATCTATCTGTCTGTCTGTCTGTCTGTCTGTCTGTCTGTCTGTCTGTCTATCTATCCAATCATCCATCCATCTATCCATCTATGTATGTACAGTATCTATCCATCCATCCATTTATCTATCTATCACCACAGCGGTAAATAAATTCATCCATCCATCCCTTAAACAGGCTTCAGGGGTTGAAACAACAGTCATGGGGGCTTTGGGGGTTAAACACCGTGGAGCCTCATTTTAGCAACGAACAAGCGGACGGAGAGCTTGGCACCAGGAGAGGAAGAGCATTAAGGAGGGATTGGCCAGATAATCGCGCCCCCCTCACCCCTGGACCCTGGGTGGTGATGTGGGTGTGGGAAATAGGAAGTGTGGATTATCCTGAGGGGATGGCAGGTGCGTCTCCGAGCTGCCAGAGATGAGGGATGAGGGCTGTCAGCAGGTTTGATGCTAACTGTCGGCAAACACTGGACATAATCACATCACCAGGGTTCAACGCGTATGGTGGAAGGCTTATTGTGTGTGTGTGTGTGTGTGTGTGTGTGTGTGTGTGTGTGTGTGTGTGTGTGTGTGTGTGTGTGTGTGTGTGTGTGTGTGTGTGTGTGTGCGCGCGCGCGTGTGTGTGTGTGTGGACTGGGATGTGACCCTTCTCCAGACACACACACATTAGAGCTAAGTGTAACTCTTCAAGGTGGAATGTGCTGACAACCAAAGGCCAAGAATAGCAATGGCGGATAACAAACAACACACACACACACACACGTAAGACCCCCTGTGTCAAAGCACTGTTCGTCATTTTCCGTCCCATCCCGTCCTCCACCCTTTGTTTGAAGTTCGTCGGGTCCCTCCGTCCTTCCCGCCCTCCCTCACATAAGGACATTCCCAAAATGTGCACAGTGGGATCAGAGGCACCAGGATGTGCGCCTGGTACCAGGAGACTGGCTCGGAACCCTCAAATTCTGGAGCATCACCCCCATTACTCTCCTTTGCCCCTCTCTCTCTCTCTCTCTCTCTCTCTCTCTCTCTCTCTCTCTCTCTCTCTCTCTCTCTCTCTCTCTCTCTCTCTCTCTCTCTCTCTCTCTCTCTCTCTCTCTCTCTCTCTCTCTCTCTCTCCCTCTCTCTCCTTGTGTACACTGTAAACAATCCCACGCTTCTCAGATATTGTGACAAATAAACACTATCAGGCAGAGCCACGGCGGCTGGGTTCTGCGACCACTGAGGGGTCCAAGAAATTGAGAAAGAGGCACCGTGAGTATATTCTCTCAAGTTCTGGAAGGTTAATAACAAGATAAGACAATAAGGTAAATAAGAGGGCTCAACATTAACGGTTGCACCGTTGTCCACCACTTTTTATATGTTAAAATAAATAAGCGTAGTAGAGCCCCCTATGTTTAGAAACGGAAAACATGCATAATATAATAATAAACAGTCTTGGCAATCAACAGCTGACGCATGGTTGCCATGTTGGGGTTGCTAGTAAGTGTCAAGCCCTGAATAATATTAAGCCTTTTGCATTGTTAATGTAACTTATTCACCTTTTGTTTGAAAAGGAAATAGCAATAAATAAAATAAAAAGCCTTGGAGTCATGTCCCTCTGTGCTCTGTTGCCAAAGTGGCAAACACAAATTAAGAGCGCACTAAACACCTTAATCAAACCCAGGCCCCCGGCCTATGCATCTCTTTTCGACGTGTGTTTAACGGGGCTCTCCCTCTCCCCCTCCCCCCTCTCTCTCTCTCCCCCGTTAAAACCTCACACCCCTGTGTCTCTGGCTTTTTACTGCAGCCTCTCCGAGGAAGAGGAGGCGTTACGAGGCACGGCGAGGCGCGTTACGAGGAGCGGTTACGAGGAGCAGTTCGCGTTTCACGGAGGTCCAGGAATCCCACAAGGCATCTGGAGGAATTTACGAGGAGGTGGGGGGGGGGGGAGGGGAGGAGGGGCGTATTGGAGGCAGAATGAGAAGGTGCTGAAGACCCCCTCGCCTATTAAACGCAGCTAATTAAAACACACACACACACACACACACACACACACACACACACACACACACACACACACACACACACACACATTTATTCACCATGGTCAAAGGCATAAATGTGATTTATATTCATTTCTAAACTATATTTACACAGAGTGATGCTTGTAATACAATGTTGTGCATGTAATATCATATGGACAAATCAGTGTCGTTTCTCTCTCACAAACAATTTGCAGGAAATATGCAAATTCCTCTGAGGGTAGATCACAACAGAATATAATATAATATAATATTATGTAATAATGATAATATTTATAATGATGATGATAATAATAACAACGAACATTCAGACCACCTTTTTTCTGTCAGGCACAAAGTGGTCGGTACAGTTGGCAGCATCTCAGTGTTTTCCTTTTCAGGTCACTTCTAAATCGGTCCAACAATATGTCAGTGGAATGGCACACACACACACACACACACACATACACAAACACACACACACACACACACGCACGCACACACGTACACATGCACGCACTCACACAACGTCATCGATTATTTGTAGAACATAAACGTCTGTCGATTTTATTTAACACACATAAAAAAATAAAGAAGCTGTGACCTTCAGCAAGCCATGGCCTTCCTGTACAAAGGTATTTGTGTTTTATTAGTATTTTTTTTAGAAAGTGCTGATCTGATCTGATGAAAGCAGATTCTGAACTTCTGAGGATGTGATTTGCGAGTGAACTGGCATTTGGACTATGTGACACACACACACATGATGGTAAGGGCACACACACACACACACACACACACACACACACACACACACAAACACACACACACACACACACACATTCAAGAACGAGACAGTTAGCAGGCCTGGAGTAGCCAAACTGGCCAAAGCATCAGGTTTCATTGGCGTCCATATAACTACTGTATAGACTTATAATGTACATTAATATGATGAGTATTCGTTTATTAGTGGAGCTGACACATAAAGCATTATAGACTGTCACCATTGTCACAATTTAGCAGTTACGATTAGAGGAAAGCCTGAACACACACACACACACACACACACACACACACACATACACACACACACACACACACACACACCACATAAAATGAGGGTAAAATGGTGAAAAATGGAAAAATAAAAAATTAAAAGTTATGTTGTTCATAAGATTTGGATATACAGTACCTTAAGTAATTTCAGCCAGTAAAAAACAAATATATCAATGTAAATAGATAGATAGATAGATAGATAGATAGATAGATAGATAAATAGATAGATAGATAGATAGATAGATAGATAGATAGATAGATAGATAGATACTGTAGATAGGTGTGACTGACCTTCTCTCATCATCCCTACAGTCAGGCACTTCATGAAGCGACAGGCCTGGCAGGATTTCCTCCTCCTCTTGGTGATCTCACACTCGTTGGAGGCCGGACAACTGTATTCAATGTTACCTGGAACGAAATGATGAGGAGGGTTAGGATTATGTTAAAAAAAACAAAACATCAAATAAATAATTCTCAACTAGGCCTTTTTTTTTATCTGCAAACAGTTCATTGAAGCACATGAATTTAATCTCAGCCCCCAAATGGACACATAGAAACTCCATAATTCATAACCAGGACTGGGTAATAAAAAGGTACATCTGTATGTTTCCTGCGGTTGTGATGATATCCAATATACTGGCCATATCGCCCAGGCGTACCAGGAAAGCGCCCCATGTTCCCAAAAACCTCACACGGCCAATTAGAGCCAATCAGAATCAGGATGCGTGTGATGAGCCAGACAACAGATCTACGCCTGTGATCCGACAGCCGGGGATCTCACTTGACCTTTAAACTGCAAACACGATCTGCGTGCGGCAGGCAGCTTTGGCGAGCCTAAGCGCAGCCAGGTTTCCAACACGCAGCGAGAGCTAATGGATCACGGCACAACACCTTTAAAAACGGACTGCCTACAGACCACGCACTGCCGACAGACGGTATGGATACACACACCTGGTTAAAAACGCAGATTAAAAGCCATACATTCTCCTATCGCTCTGATCTCCAACATGTTGGCAGTACAAATTCTGAGACCTAAACCTTTAACCACGGGTCAGCTGTTTGCAAACAGGTCTTTGGGCAAAACCATTGTATTAGGAAAGAAGCAGCAGGAAGCCCGAGCTAACTGATCTGTCGCTGTTTACACCAAAACACGCACACTGCATCGCACCCGCTGTCCAGTTCAACAGGTTTATGTGATCTGCAGCAAGGCACTGCTGGTGGGATAGGAAGTATTTTACTAAACATGGTTGTTTTGTCATTAAACAGAGAATGAATCAGTCTCTCTCTCTTTATTTACCCTCCCCAATCTGGTGTCACCCAACACAACCCAAAAACACTTTACTAACATGCGCCTGCGTTGCCAAAGAGAAAATCCATAGTTATTCAACGGTTCTCATTTTGTACTAAGTTAAGTAATTGAAGGCTCATATAAAAAGTATTGATACATAAAAGGAAAGGGTATTCAACAGAAATGGTGATGTTTAGGTTGAGCCATGACTGTGACAGGCTGTCAAATTAAGTACTGCCAGGGTGAGACATCCTCTACCGTCCCCTAATAAAGGAAGTCATTTAGCTTCTGCTCGCTTCTGGAAGCCTCTCAGTAAATCTGCATCTTGCCGCTTTCGGGCTCTGGGGAAACAACGCGGTCAGGGCCCGGCATTCCTGCAGTTCATCGTAACAATTTATCACCAATCAACATTTACTGAATGCCACAGCACACCACATTCCATTTAAGATACAGAGGGTAATTCTCATTCTACACTGTTATGAGCTAGGATGGGCTGTATGTTGATGAAATATCATCAAGAACTTTATGAAAATCCACATCAAAATATATTATGGAGGATGTTATCCATATTTGTAGTTGCTGACAGTTAATCATTAAAAAAATGAATTGGCCAATATCAGCCCCCCCTCCCTTTTTTTTGTGTCACCCAGATTCAGAGGAGTAGGACAATATCAATTTCATCCCTGTGTTCCCAGTACTGAGATATGCAGTATCTCTCAAGACGTAAGGCTGAAATAACTCAAGGTATGGGATGCGGGAAAGGGCATTTCCTTAAATTCACGGGAGCTAGGCTAGTTGTTGCCGAAATTAAATTGGTATACACCTTTTCGTCTGAATCTAGATAAGACAGACGAAAAGCAAATTTCCCAAGAAATCAGAGAATCCCTTGGAGCTCTTCTTCTATCTTGCGCAGCGATCCAGGCCTTCCTCCTGGGGGAAGACATGGATGCTCCATAGCCTTTCTTTTGTTTTGTGTTGTTTTCAAGAAATCCAATGAAATCTTTCTCACCCTGGATGGTCCTCTTGAAGAAGGCCTTGCAGGCCTCGCAGGAGGCCACGCCGTAGTGGTAGCCAGAGGCCACGTCGCCACACACCAGACAGAGCCGCTTGGCCACCGAGCTCAGCATGAACTCACACTTCACTGGGCTCTCTTCTTCCCCGAACGTCCTGGAGAGCAGAAGGAGAAATTAGAGAGAAATTAAGAAAGAAGGGACGTGACTCTAGCTCACCAGAAATGGTACATACAGTATGAGGGATAGAATGGAAGGCCGGTAGGACAGAAAGAAGATTGACCTGTTTATTCCTCCATTTGTGGCTAGACCCGATGCGGGGCCGTAGAGGCTGGCAGAGTCCAATCCATTGGCGTGGCCGTGGCCCTTGGTCAGGGGACCATAGCTGGAGTTTGTGTCCGAGGAGGAGCTTCCGGGGCTGGGCTGAGCAGGGCTGACGTCGCCCGGAGAGCTCGGGCTAGGGCTGCTCGGCTCACGCTTTATGGTGGAAGGGCAGGTGGGGTCCAAGCCCCTCACTGACATCCTGCCCAAAAGTCTGCAGGAAAAGACACGGAAAATGGTGACTATTTGGGCCCTGGGAGAAAACCATATCTGAAATGTCAGGGCCAATATTTCTGACCTCATATGTGGACATGCTGCATTGATTTGATGGAAAAATATTTAACATAGCGAAACTTAAAGGAAAACTTGGTTGCGAAAGAACTTGGCCACAATTATCCCATTGGCCCTCAGCTTAAGCTATTTTCTCAATACTGGATCACTTTAAAAGAATCTGATGCTCCGAATGATGAAGGCTTTTGTTAAAAAAAGGTTTTCCTCTAAAACACGCCAAAGGGTTGTAATTCCTTTGGAGTTGCTGTTTTCTTTTTGGCTATGGAGTAAGAGATTGTCATTTACCTCATTTGCCATTCAAACTCCTTACAATCTAATCCTTGTATCCATCATTCGCCTATCAATGCATCCATCCAACCATCAATCCATCCATCCATCCATCCATGCATCCATCCACCCATCTATTCATCCAACCACCCATCCAACCATCCAACCATCCAACAATCCATGCATACATCCATCCATCAATCTATCTATCCAACCATCCATCCATCCAACCATCCATCAATCCATGCATCCATTCATCCATCCATCCATCAATCTATCCATCCCACCATCCATTCATCCATCCATCCATCCAACCATTCATCCCACCATGCATCCCTCCATCCATCTATCCATCCATGCATCGGCCACCTAAACCAGCCGTTTGGGCCTTCCCGTTTATGCAAAGCTGAGGTCTATTACACTGCTTTGTTTTCAGAGGAGGAGGTTGCTTCAGCAAACGTAGGGAAATGGCCAAACCAAAATTCATCATCGGGGGCTTATCATCACACATTTTAAATAATATCGACAAATGAACAATTTCTCCCCTTCTTTCACTCTGTCACTCTTTTGTGTGCTCGTAAAGATCTTAGTATATGGGGTTAATAAGTTAAACAAGAACGTACGGTTTTCCAATTCATGGAGCATGAAGAATTAAATGAACAAATTAAAACTAACTTAGCATTATGTCGCCAATCCTGCATACTGTTGGACACCATTCTGTTGTAGAAAAAAATACTTTAATGTTATTTTTAAAGAGTTAAATAGCAGAAAAACGTGAATTGCAATTACAATTGAGTCTCTCCATGATTTTTCAACATGTATTTATCATTTTTTTAATGTCTATATATCCATGCTATTATTCTTCGTTGCTATCATGCCTTAAGGAAAACACATTAAACGCTTTGCCTTCGTACCTTCCCTACACCTCTGTCAAATCATTTCACAAAGCTTTAAAGAGACGAAAATAGTTATCCAACTTTGCAGTACAGTTAGCCAACAGTACAATATGTGTGCGTGTGTTTGTGTGTGTGTGTGTGTGTGTGTGTGTGTGTATGTGTGTGTGTGTGTGTGTATGTATATATATATATATATATATCAAACATTGACCTACAGGCTCCCAATTGTCTACACACACTTCCAAGCGCTGCCACATGACCAGCTGCAGGCTAACGTCCACACACTCACTGTGGACACGCGCACTTGGAAACATGCTCATGTATCATCGTAAACACCCCGACGTGTACAGTCCCGCACGTGCACGTACTGACATGCCATCGTGTGTCCCCATTCCTCCTCATAAAAGGCCTGTTTCTGTCTCTCTATGCACACGCATATGCACACACACACACACACACACACACACACACACACACACACACACACACACACACACACACACACACACACACACACACACACACACACACACACACACACACACACACACACACACACACAGAGTTCTGGACACCTGCAGTGAAAGAGACATGTGCAGGAATGCACACAAGGCATGCACACACACACACTCGCAGACAAACGTACACACACAGGGACGTACACATTTTGATTGGACGTCACATCATGACATTATCTTTCCATGGGAACTCTGTTGGTTAAAAACGCTAGAAATGTTGACGGTCCCTTTGTGGTCGCCCCTCTGGTTCTCTCTTATTGACGGGATTCTCAAACTTCTAATTGAACCCTCTCGATGAACCTGGTGTTTATAGTTACAAAATAAATAGAAAAAGTCCTTGCAGCTGTTGCAAATGTATGAAGTGGAGTAAAAGGAAAGATATTTGCTTTTGAAGGTAGTGGAAGCAAAGTATTAAATACCACAATGGGGACTTTATCAAATACAAATACCTCCAAATTGTACTCTTCTAACAGTGCAATACTTGATTAAAAGCATTTTTAGGGTCCGTGGCAGATCCACCCCGGCATCACACTCCTGGTGTCACGCTCCCACACGCACAGCATCTGTGGGGGAGCATTTGTCTGCTTCCTGTGATGTAAATCAGCATGCGCTCATCCAAAAAAAATAAAAATCATTTGGTAGGCAAAGGCACGGTCTGCGTTTAACCACCCTCAGAGTAAACCATGGCCACGCGCTGCTGAGCCCTCTACACAGCCACAAAGAGACCGACGCGGCGGTGGGGGCAGACGCTGAGACCTTGTGACAAACAGACGGACAGTCGTCATAGAGATTGAGATACGTGGAGACGCGCCGACAGGGAGGAGGGGAAGTCAAATTCTCCGGGGTGAATGCCGTCGAAGACACTCGGATCACGCTGAAACGGTACAGACGGAAATCTCCATCAAAAAGTATGGGCCCGAGTGATATCATTGAAGTATGGCCACCCCCTCCAGCGAACACGCCTCAACCCCCACTTGAGTCTGATCCATTTCACTCGTCCTCCGCCTCCGTCTTTTCTCTCTAATTTACTTTGAAAACTATTAGGGGGGGGGGGGGGACTGTACGGGAGATTTTCACTTTGCTTTTAAAATGACTCACTAGAAGCGATATTAGCCATCCATCACGCGTGTCCGCGCCGCCGTGTCACCCGGTGACGGGTGCGAGGTGAGATATAACTTGCGCTCCGCCATTAGGATGCACCGCTTTCCCCCTGGTAATGAAATGGCGTTGGAGCGAGGTGATCAGATGTGATGCGATATTCACTCCGACACATTACTAATCTACAACTCCACATAAAAGCCCATCAAAGGCCTGTCAGTGCAGCTCCTGCACACTATACACGGGGAATAAATCAGGGGAGGATTGGACGTTTATTCTATGAGTGTGTGTGGAAAAATCATTGTGTGTGCGCGTGTGTGTGTGTGTATGTGTGTGTGTGTGTGTGTGTGTGTGTGTGTGTGTGTGTGTGAGCATGGCCCTCGTTCGTGCACGACCATTCAAAGTCATAACGCGCTGCCTCTCTTTTGTGTGCGAGTATCCAAAACAAATCTAATTGCATCACCGTGACAAAAGGGGCTAAAATGTGCCGTGAAAGGACGGACAGAGACAGAGGAAGAGACAGAGGGGGGGAGAGAGAGGGGGAGAGAATGGCAAAAAAGGCAGACAGATAGAGAGCGAGTGTGAAAAGCCTGTGAAGGGAGAGAGAGAAAAAGAAAAAGAGAAAGGAGCTGTTCTGTGGCTCATTAACCTGGTCCCGCTGAAAGAAGACAGAGAGAGAGAGTGAGAGAGAGAGAGAGAGAGAGAGAGAGCAGCACTCACTTTGAATTGAGCAGAGGTATAATGCAGACAATGAGGGAGGGGGTGAGGAGGAATTGTATCTGACGGAGGGGTGGAGGTGAAAAAAGAACACCAATGTGAGGAAGCTTGGGCAAGCGTTGCATGAGAGGAGAATGACCAAACTGAAGGCCGTAATAAGAATGAAATGAAAATGTAAAAAAATACATTTCAAAAAATTACAACAGAGATAACTGAGGAGTTAATGTAGAGAATTACACATTACATTAATCGCCTAATCAGTTATTTAAGCTGATTGCAAATGTTTTGTAAAAATCGTTACATTCAATACTTACACGTTTCCATCCAAATTTAAGGGAAATGTAAAGCCAATGTTAGAAATACATTACATACATAAAACACAAATTTAACATGTTTCCACCAATCTTCTGCAACACGAAGGGATATATTGTTACACTCATGTAAATGTATACTTACACTTGTAGTGGGATTCAAATGGAGAAAAAAGTCAATTAAATGGTCCATTTTTGGTTGTCCCTGGTTTTCTCTTATTGATGGCTTGCTCAGACTTTAAACCCTTATTATAAATGGGTTGCATCGCTTTGATGAAGAACCCTTATACAGTAAGAAAAAAGTTAAATTAAGTGGCGTGAGAGAAAAAAAATAATGCTTTTAAATGCAGAATAAAATCCCATAATAGAGACTTGACGTACAAAATCCTCAAAGTTGTACTTCATGGTACAACATGTGATTCACGGGACAACAATTGGTCCATTCAACTGCTAATCGCAATTATTTGCATGACTATTAATCGCTCACTACAATGAGCAACATCAAGGCGAGAGCCCTACCTGTAACATATCATACAACGGCCCAACAGGAGTTTCCAACGCCCCGGAGTTTGTACATGCTCCCTAACTCCACAGCACCGGAGCCTTGGGGATGGCTGATTTGGGTCATTGGGGTCTCAGAGGACGTTATTTCCAATGAGCCAATGGGAGCTGAGCAGGGATCAGCGGGAGGCCGCGTCTCCTCCGTCAGACCCTAAGACTCTTAGTCGGAGTGCGTGAGAGAGATCGAAGACTTTGGTCAAAGCCGTCAGCGGTGGGGCGAGGCAGTGCTACGGGATAAAGGAGCGAACCTGGAAGGGGGCTCGGAGGCGTGAGTACAGCGAGGGCCCAGAGCGACAACCGCTTCTCCCTTTCTTCGTCTAATTCGCTGATGCACCCAAACGGCCGGCGCTCCGCCACGTCTGTTTCCCCGTCTTATTCCATAAGCCTCTTTTTTTCTTTTTGTCTATATCTGTCCTCGCTCTCCGCATTAAACATTCCGTCTTTCTCTGCCTTGTTTGTCTCTCTCTCTCTCTCTAGCTCTCGCTCTCTTTATCCCTCTCCACTGTGGAAAGTTATTTTAATTTCGATTAGATTCTTTTTTTTTTTTTTCGCTTCCTGAGGAAGCGATTATCCGAGGGTTCATAAGTGTGCCGGAGTAATTAAAACCGCGGCCCCGCTTACGGAAATGAACGCTAAACAAAAAAAACAAAACTAATGAGTAAATATATTAGGAGCGTTTCTGTGTGGAATATGTGATTAAAAAGTCTGTTGTCCAAAACGGTTTCATGCTCATTGACACATGTACGCGCGGTGCCCGCCGGTGGATGGTTCAGCAAACCCTCTCCTTTACCTCAATTGACCTGCAGGTCACTGGGATCCTTTTCACTCAAGTTGCCTTATTGACCACACAACATGGATGATAAACAGTACATGAGCACAATCAATACAAACAACCCCCCCACCCCTGTGAACATATCATTTTGACTCAGGTCAATCGGACAAACAAGGAAAATCTTTTTAAATGAGAGACTGTTCCCTTTAAGAGCCCGATCCAAGATCCTCATTGCTTTATCAATTTCTCCACTGGGCTCGGCGATATATTGTTATAATATTAATATAGTGATCTGAGACTTGATATGGATTATCCTAATATCGCGATATCGTCAAATATTGTCGTTATGGCTGCTTAAACGGTAAAGCGATTCAGTTTTCTGAACTTCATAGACTGTTCTCGCCTTCACCGCCTTCTCGGTCACGACATCCACATTACAAACGATTATTTCTCCAAAATGTATCGTTGTTTAAATATCGTATGGAAGCACCAATGCTCATTCTCTACAATATTGTCAAAGATGTCTGTATAGAGGTCTCCCGTATCGGTCAAAAAAAGATATTGTGATATTTGGATTTATCCATATTGCCCAGTCCTATAGTAACAACTTAACGACAGAATGAACTTCATGTAAGTGCAAACAAAGTACAAAACAAAAAGTGAACAAAGGCGTCCTGGCGTAACGTAACGTCACTAAGTATGTTCATGAATAATGTAGTTACCAATGAATACGATTATGTCTCCGTACTGCACGTGCAGACACACTCTCATGCATACACAGAAAGACACACACACACACACACACACACACACACACACACACACACACACACACACACACACACACACACACACACACACACACACACACACACACACACACACACACACACAGTTCCCAGTGAGGCAGTGCATTACTTACTCAGAGTCAGAGTGGTAGGTGAAACACTCGGGCAGGTAAAGCTCAACTAGATCCATGTGCTCTCTGACACCATACTCCGAAGAGAGAGAGAGAGAGAAAAAGCACAACCCCTCTCCCCTCTTTAACCCGTTAATCTGTCTGTTTTCTGGTTTCTCGAACCCCTCCTTTTTTTTTTTTTTTTTTGTTATTTTCGTTCTACCGCCTTCGTATAAAATCTGTCCCCTCAGCTTCTCTCTCTCCCTTCATGAGTTGCCTCTTGTCAGGTTTGATTTCACTGGACGTCACTTTCTCTCTTTCCTGTCACCTCAACACAAGTCTTCATCTACTGTTCTCTTCCCTGTCGGACTTCACTCTGGTGCCTGCTCATTGTGTCTCGCTCTCTCTATTACTCCCTCTCTCTCTGTCACTCAACACTTCCTCCCAATGGCCCTGAGCAACTGTCTGCCTCTGAAGTCCAGAGTGTTGTGACTAGCTGGCTCAGTGACAAGGTCTCCAAGCCACGCCAAGCCAAGCCCCCACGAGCACACCGGCCACGCCATTTGAATGGAACCTCCCCCTTTCAACGCAGAACTGCTACTTAACTGGCTCCGCTGTCGGCCAATCACAGAGCAGAAACAGACTCCCGGACTGCCAGGTTGGTGCAGGTGGATGTGGGCAAGATGATGATGGCCACTTTCTTTTTAAAACAGGCTCTACTATAGACAATGGACTGCATGTTCCCAATCAGAAAGGAAAGACATTTCTGCGGGCTATCGGCCAGGCTGAAGAAGAAGATCTGTGACGTATTTGAGGAGGATGTAACTGTCTATAATCCTGTTGATGGGGCATGTCTAAAGAGACGTATAGAGTCGACTCATGTTTCAGGCAGGTTTTTTATATCTCTATATGTCTCTATCAGAATAGAATAAAATAGAATACCTTTATTTGTCTTGTACAAATCGGACACAACGAAATGAATACTCTGCATTTGACCCATCCTATACCTGGAGCAGTGGGAAGCCGCAGTGCCGTGCCCAGGGACCAACTACGGCTCCATTTGTCAGTGCCCCCCATCAGGGACACCGACAGGAGTATTAACCCCTAACATGCATGTCTTTGATGACGGAAGGAAACTGGAGCACCCAGAGTTAACCTACGCAAACACGAGGGGAACATGCAAACTCTGTCAAACTCCGACTATCATGTTGGCTGATAGTCTTGAGGACACCTTCAATTTCTCTATGTAGGTCTGTCTGCATGGAATTTGAACGTTCGTCTCACATTTTAAATGTTTTTTCCTCTTCCCACTTCAATAGACTTGTTAGATTAAATGCCCGTTGGTATGAACTGTGACCCTGAACGGCCACTGGCCGGTCAACACTTCATTTCAAAAGAAAGGCTCAAGACCCCTGCAACCCTAAGCAATTGCAATAAAGAACCAACGATTTACCAAATTTAACAGTAATGTTTATAACTACAGTTTAGGAAGTGTGTTAATTATAGAGTATAGTTCAGTTTCAGAGGTCAAGGAAAAAAGAAAAAAACATGTTTTATTCACTTATTATAGTTGGATTACTGAGGTTCTCCTACATTCCTATGCAGACCAATTTTGACAAATTAGTGTTTGTAAAACGCTTACCCTCCGTGGTGAAAGACAAACTAACGGAGTAAAATAGCTAAATGCTCACGCGGTCATTGAAAAACGACCTTTCTCTCCTCTTTTTTTCCTATGAGTAAATCGTACGTAATCTGCGAACAGTGAATTGCATGGGGGATCGCTAACATCCTAATCGGTTTAAGAGACGAGATTTCCCTGCGATCAGCAGGAGACATTCTCCGAGCAAGTTCCCTCTTCACGCCGTATTACTAGGAACAGCGCTTCCACCGCCACACCCTTGCACCTGCACATCTATATCGGTTGGCACACAGCTATGGTACACGCAGACCCTGGCGTGCACACAACGCCCAAATGTACACGGGAGATATAGAGCCCACACGTACGCAGTTACGCACTGGCCTGGTTTCTCAAGTACATACATTAAGATAGAGCGTTAGATGGTTTCTGGACCTTTTCATCGTTATACAGTGATTCTAAACCTGGGTTTTGTGAGCACACGCCACCGCGCCGCCCAATTACTTTATAACACAACGCTGGACTGAATCATCTCACTGCGACGACCAACTGGGCGAAGCGGCGGCGCTAGTGAGTAGGCAAAGTTGTTCCCTTCTCTTTCTCCCCCTCCATGTAATTCTTCAGTCTTTGTGTCCGTCACTCGGTCCGCCTGATCCATTGACGTTGCGCTCGGTCGCCGTTCGTGTCGGCCGATCCGCTGGCAAACCAAACCCGACAGGATTGAAATCAGTCCGTCCTAATCTCTTGGTGAAGATAAGGGCTAGACAGCAGACTGCGTGGCGTGGGCCTTATCTCATTACGCCCCACATGAAACGCCTCGCCACCCCATTAAAGAAGCTGCACATACAGGCACACATAAGCTCACAAAAGCGCACGCTATGGCGTGCTCGCAGGCTAAAACACACACACACACACACACACACACACACACACACACACATACACACACACACACACACAGGTTGAAACCACACAGAAGTCACTTAGTTACAACAGGTTGAGTATATAAACACTTTAAAGAGTGAGGGGTGTGTGAAGTAGGGTGAGGTGGAGGGGGGCAGTAATAGCGACCATATCAAACAGCTCCAATGTGTGATAAAACTGCTGCGATTTGCAGATAACACATTGTTTTATATCACTAACGTAAAGCAACCAAAAGCCAGAGATTGCTATTATCACATTGAACCCCCACCGCGTTGCGGTATCACATTAAGGTTAATCTGTACTGGAAAATTTATCTTCAATAAACCATTTAGGAAACCAAATATAGACATTGTAGTGAAGTGGCCCCTTATCTGTGTTAACGCCATCAATGGATTCTTTATTCCGCGACAGCCGAGATGAAAAGTTTGAGCCACGCTTTGGCCCCTGCAGGTTCCAGACACAGATTAACGCTTTTATCGGGGGAGTTGATACCTGGGAAAGGTTGATGTTTTTCTTGGCGTACCACAACAATAGTGCGGCGGAGTCGAGCGGCGTCCAGGAAACCACTTGAAAGAAAGAACACTCAGGGGTAGTTTATTAATGCTGATAGTTTCCCGGTTTCTATGTCACATGTTTTGGGGTTTTTTGGAGGGGAGGGGGTTCATTTCACATTTCAATGACTCTGCGTCTCGCTTTCGGTTTCTAATAGTGTGAAAGGTTACGACAAACAACTGATAATTGATTTATATACGAGGCCTTCATTCAGAGCGTAGAAATACATTAATTCTTTCGACAAGCAAAGAATCGGACTGCACAACGCTTTAGGATTCAAATACCGATCTGGGATTTTAATAATTAAACCCCGAGTAGGGTTTTCATTGGTTTAAATGTCTTCAATTGCACTTAGACCTGTGATCCGTCATTTTCTTTTTCTCATCTGCTTTTAGCTTTTTTATTTCTTGCTTCTATAAACTTACCTTGCTTTTACTAAGAAAAACATGAAATATTTGAATGGGTTTTTAAAGCGAAAACTGTGCCTTCTGCTAAACTACAAGCATGATTTTTTTATATAGAAAATATCACCATTTAACTAAGACAGACAGACAGGCATTCTGTAAATATGTTTAATATATCATGTTAATAAATGACTATCTCCTCAAAAACACACAGAAATGAACATATGGTTCACATGTATTCACATCCAGCCCCTTCTTGTTATTTCCCTCTCAGACCCTCCACGTTTCACCCGAGGGACAGCTGTCACACCTAAAAACAGGACGGACACACACGCACGCATACACACACACACACACACACACACACACACACACACACACACACACACACACACACACACACACACACACACACACACACACACACACATAAACACACACACAAATCTGGAGCCGATACATTGACATCAGCTCGCAGACACAGGGAATGTAATCTGCTTAGTTTATGGACCCACAGTCCCACAGTCATCCATCAATTACCGAAACAAAGAGAGAAAGTCTATTGACACTGCAAGCAAACACGCCACCGTACAGTGAAGGGGAAGAAAGGCAAGGTTGGGGTGTTGTGGTGGCGAAAGACGTAGAGCAGGGGCCCCAAACTACAGGCCTCGGGGCCACACCCGGCCCGCGAGACAATTTAATCTGGCCCGCTTCATGGTGATAATATATTGATAAATCTGGCCTGCAAATCATCTTTTCAAATCGTAATGCTTAATTCATCCAGACAAATGTACTTGATGGTTTTAACTTCAAAATACAAAACTGAATTAAATAAATCATAAGAGAGCTATTTCTAACAGGATTATGAGGGAGCTCACTGTGTGATGTGCGGGAGAAAAAACACCAAAACAAAACAAAAAAAAAACACAACAAACACAACAAACAAAACAAAACAAAACAAAACAAAACAAAACGAACAAAACAAAGCAAAACAAAGCAGGGCGTTTTCTCCTTGAAGTTCAACAGACAACCTCAAGACAACCTGGCCAGTGGCCCCCAGGTCATTTGAGTTTGAGACCACAGACGTAGCCGGATAGAAAAAACAACAACAATTTCAACAACAAAGACACAATGGAGACAATAGAGAAAACAAGGAAGAAGGACTTAGAGTTTGGACAAACGTCGGGCATGAATTATTTGTGACTTAACGTCTTTAAAAAGATGGATGGGGAGTTAATGTACCAAATGTGGAATTGATTGATAGACGAGCGCTCAGAAAAGCGAGATGGGTTCCTTTGTAATGATCTGTCACACACTCCACAGGGATCAGGGGTCACACACACACAGACACACCTATTGAGTGGGAATAGTGTGTCTTTTATCAGTGTCTTGTCAATAGCAGATGGGTGTGTATAGAAACATAAGGAAGACCTTTGGGTACGGTCTCATAGTAATCCAACCATAGAAATGTCACTTAGTGGTGACTGGCACCCACTGGGACCCAATGGGCCCTTGATAGGTCAATGGTCCCCAAATGGTTTTCACTTATCTCTATTCTCCATAAAGCACACAGTGAGGGAGTGACTCAGCCTGTATATGCGGAGACGTTGAGGCAGTCAAAGTTGCCTTGACGATCATGGTTTTCCATTAAATGATGCAAGATACACCTCGATAGGGGTCATTCGTACAATGCCAATTTGACAAAACTGTAATGGAACCAAAGGTAATTTCACCATTTTTTCATTTAAAGATGTTAGCACCGTTAGAGATAAGAATGACGGCTTTGATCATAGTTTGATCAGTAGTTAGATCACTGTTATTTTCACTTGAATTTTGGACTAAAAAGTAAAAATATCTAACAATAAAAGTCTTCTAAATATTTTCTATCAAAGCTTTTTTCAAATGGGGAGCGTGGCCTAATGCGTATCAAACGGATGGACCATGATATGGAGAAGGTTGGGAGCAGCTCTAAATAACTTGCATGGATTGCCCCCTGGTGGAACACTTTTCTCTCTGCTTTGAGATATTCATTTTTTTCTAACCTTTTCCAGCAACTGGACATAGCACCCCAACAGTAACCACAATTTCGATCTGGGTTGGTCATTTAAACCACTGTGGTGGAATGAAGTGAGCCATTAATCACAAGAGTCCCGAAGATCCTGTGCGTGCAGACCGCTTCCCTCTCTCGCTCTCTCTCGTGCAGAGTCCTGTGGCAGGTCCCCATCTGCATTCTTAGCCTATTATGTAACAAAGTCGCTCCTAACAACCTAATGTGGATTACTACAGCCACGGCCCGCCACCCTGCAACCAGCGGTATTGGATTAACAGGTCAGCTTCTGGTCTCCATCATCTGCTCTGACACCAACCTCCTGCTGCCCCCGAATTCCAGGGAAGACAATCTGCACTCCATATGTCTACAGTATAGGCATACATGCATGTGCAGTACAAGGCAGGTATGTGTGTGTTTACAGCAGTCTCTTTCTTATTCCTTCCCACACACACACACACACACCAGGTTCTCGCTCTATCTCACGGTGGCAGCTGCTGGTGTGGGCCTAACACACACACGGAACCCTGGGAATAAGTTCCATTCCATCTCCAACCCGCTGATGTCAGGAACTATTACACACACACACACACACACACACACACACACACACACACACACACACACACACACCTGCCTACAGAAACCATCACTCACACACACTCTAGTACAGTACATACACACCCTCAAGCACACAGGCAAATGCTATAATGACAGTACATCTACACATACTGTGATGTAAACACACAGAACACTTACACGCTGACAGACTTTATTGTGGGCGCGTATACACACACACACACGCACACACACACACACACACACACACACACACACACACACACACACACACACACACAGAAACAAATAGACACACACCCTTGCAGATAAATGGGAGCACAACAAACAAACTGTACCACTACCATCATCATTTCGGCCCCCGGGCCTACTGGCGTTTTGTCAAGGAAAACAGCACATAAACACAGAGACAGATGCACTGAAACCAATGGAAAAAAGAATCATTAAAGCTACCCGAGTTGTCCGATTCCTTTCCCCAATTTCACCCGAAATGCACAAGTGGCCGCCGCTTTATTCACTCCAAAAAAAAGCAGATTCAGCCAGCCCAAACAATTTGACCAACCACAGAGCATTCTCTCTGGGCATTCCATCACCCCATGCTGTTAACCACCAGCGTGAAATCATTCTGCATCTCTCTGCGAAAGTGAAGTTTAGCCGCAGCGAGTGTGTAGGGGGGGGGCTAGATGTTTCCCTTAGGTTTATTATTAATTTATTTAAAATCTGTCCGTCCGTCCATCCATCTTTCTGAGAGATTGTGTGGCGTAGCACGTTCAGCCAGCTAGTCCATAGGTGAGCTAATCTGATCTCACCTCTGGTTGGCGAGGCTTGTCCCTGCATCACCCCATGGGATAATCCTGCTGGAAAGGAGGATTTTGGTGCCTCTCTCTCTCTCTCTCTCTCTCGCATCTGCTCTGTTGTTTGAAGCCCCCCCACACTTTTTAAAACCCCCCGGTTATGCTGTATTCCTCTTGTTTTGATCACACACCTTCTCAGATCTGTCTCTCTCATTATGAGCCCTGTTTCTACCGTGAGATGATGAGGATTCTGGACCCTTTGAAGCTGAGGCACGAGGCCCCTGCAGTGGGGTCTCCCGACCCAAGAGATCTGAGACGCTGCTCCCAATGTCGACCCCCCCCGTATGGTCCCGAAAAGCGCCCACCACGACCTCCACCGTGCTGTCTGTGGCTGCACCTCGGCCTGTTCTCCGATGTGTTCAGGCCACGCCAAGGAACACCAGTCAAAATGTAATTTTCTGCAAGATTACACACGATAATGACTCGCTTTGGAGGAGAGCCATAAGTGATGGCTTCCAATTATAGATGTATAACTATCGATCTGTCAACAAAGTGGAGAACAGGGAGAGAGGGGGACGGGGGAGGAAAGATAGATAGAGAGATAGATAGAGAGAGAGAGAGAGAGAGAGAGCGAGAGAGAGAGAGAGAGAGGGAGCGAGCGATAGGAAAGAGGGCAAAGATAGAGAGCTGTATACAGACAAACAAGAGACACCATGGACAAAATACAGAGAGCAAGAGAGAATCGATGGACTGACAACTGGGAGAAAGAGGGCAAAATATATTATATGGAGTTAAAGAGGGAATAGATAGAGACATATGGAGATAAACAAAAGGTGAGCTGCACAAAATAGAAAAAATAGAAACTCAAAGCCAAAATACAGAACAAAACCCAGATAGGAAATTAAATTCGCAGGACAGCAATTTTCTGAAGTCCTTTCCAAAACTGCCACAGCATTGACAAAAAAAACCAAAACAAAGAAAATAAGAAGACATAAAATCATAAAGCATAGCATAAACTTCCAGGAAACCTATAAAAGACTGAAATGATGTGAACTCACCTGGGAGCAGTGGAGACCGCTGTCACCTGGACACACACACACACACACACACACACACACACACACCTTTCTAAACCTTCCTTCCTAATCTCATTCTTTACTGTATCTGTAATCTACCCCTCATTTCCAAAGCAAATAAATAATGTACCCACGTTGTCCTCAGTGCGTTTGCTCCCCTGGTTCTCTCATGTCTCTGGGCGTCTGCCTCCTGCGCCGGCCGATGCCTCCCGCTACAGCTGCAGCCAGTCAGTCAGTCAGTCTCAAGGACAAACGCTCCAGCTCTCCTCCTCCTCCTGTCCTCCTCTCCTCCTCCTCTGGTCTCTGTAGCTTAGCGATGCAGCAGCAGAGGCAGCATGCATGCACACACGCACACACACCCCCATCTGTGCGCACTCACACCCCCATTTCACTCCGGTCCAGTTCCAAGTTTACCTACGAAAACCTGCACACGACACACTACGGAAACAGCCAGTCTGTCTCCTGTTTGCAGAGAGAGAGGGGGAGAGAGAGAGAGAGAGAGAGAGAGAGAGAGAGAGAGAGAGGTGGAGAGGACACAACAGCTCTCCACTGCCACTATATTCCCATAGATACAGAGGAGGGAATTTTATTGCAGCTTGTTGTGAGAAGCTGTGTGTGTTGGTGTGTGGGGTGTGGTGGGGGGCAAGGCATCACATTTCTGTAATGGAGAGTCAGCATGGGAATCTGTGTGTCACGTGTGTGTGCGTGTTGATATGAGTAAGGAAGATATAAACAGGCATGTTCTCAAAATGGTTATTTCAAGAGCTTTCCAAAGCCGATTTGCTTTAAAAAGTCGGTTTCATAAGAACTTCCAACACATTGGTTGGTGCGGTACGTCCTTTAATCAACCAAATGTCTTGTTCCATGTTTCGCTTCATACCTCCCAAGGAGTCATTACTCATCCTTTTCATATGAGGCACAGTCCAAGCAAGACACTGTATGATGACGATGTAAGGAGCTTGATGTTTAAGCTGCTGGAGCTGACCTTGAACGCAAAACTTTCATTTCACTTTAAATGGAGCTGCAAAATGTTAAGAAAAGCAGTCACAGTTTGAGAGGTTTCATTGTAAAGTTGTATTTCAGTGAACATTCAAACAAATATGGATTAAAAAATAAATAAATAAAAGTGATTGCCTTATCAGCTACTGAGAAACCGGTGAAGTATGGCTCCAAATTATCCTCACGCCAAGAAACTGAGGGTAGATGAAGGCCAGACCTGTTTGTAAAATTACATTCTTACTAACTCCAGGGTCCCTACACATTCATGAAGTTTAACATTTTGGTTTTCAAAGACCTTTAATATCTCAAACGCTTGTTAAAGAGTTCAGGCTGCATGTGCTGATGGCAGCAGGGTTATATGTAACTGCTGTGGAGTGTACATAAAAGTCAATGATCTGCTCCAAAAATTAAAATACGAGTGCCATACTGACGGACTGAAAAAAAATCTTTAAGATAATAAAACTCTTACAGGAACTCAATACTGTGATCTACCGTAGATAGACATGTCAGCTTAAAAAGAAAAAAAGAAAATAAATAAATCAAAATGAAGATATTCCATCTAAAACAGAACAGTACAATAGACAAAATGTGTGCCGCGCTGTCGCTACACATTCATATACACTCACTGAACACTTTATTAGGAACATCATACTAATACTGGGTGGGGCCTCCCTTTGCTCTCAAAACAGCCTCAATTCTTCTTGGCATGGATTCCACAAGATGTTGGAAACATTGCTTTGAGATTCCGGTCCATGTTGACATGATTGCATCACGCGATTCCAGCAGATTTGTCAGCTGCACATTCATGCTGCGAATCTCCTGTTCTATCACGTCCCAAAGGTGTTCTATTGGATTCAGATCCGGTGACTGGGAAGGAAACTGAAGAACATTGAACTCATTCTCATGTTCATGAAGCCAGTTTGAGACGACTTTTGCTTTGTGACACGGTGCATTATCATGCTGGAAGTAGCCATTAGAAGACTGTGGCCATGAAGGGCTGCACATGGTCAGCAACAATACTCAAATAGGCTGTAGCATTCAAGCAATGATTGATTGGTATAAACGGCCCAAAGTGTGTCAAGAAAAAAAATCCCCACACCATTACACCCCCACTAGCCTGGAGTGTTGACACAAGGCAGGTTGAGTCCATGGATTCATGCTGTTGGTGCTATTCTGTTTCCCTCTCTCATCAACAATACGTTTCCATCCTCAGAACTGCCGCTCACTGGATGTTTTTTGTTTTTCCCACCGTTCTGAGTAAACTCTAGAAGCTGTTGGGTGTGCCAATCCCAATGAAAATGTTTCATACATTGCACTGCTGCCACACGATTGGCTGATTCGATAATTGCACGAATAAGTAGATGTACCTGTGTTCCTAATAAAGTGCTCAGCGAGTGTATAAGGCTTCCAACGGTTTGGATATGATATATACTAAAACCATTCCACAGTGTTTGTGACAGGAATAAAAACCACATACAAAGAGGGAAAACACCCAAAATTGTTCAGAGTCTTCCAATCCATCCCATGTGTCTTAACTTCATTTTAATTGTTTTTCTAAGGACATAGAAATGCCCCCTGAGGTATGGCTGGCTCAAGATGGATTCAAAAAACTGCTGTCAACAAAGTATTTAATAGTCCCTCCCTATTGAAATGATTAAGGTAGAAAAAAAATAAAATCACATTCTCAGCGGCACTTTCTGGCTGCAGAAACTGCACTACCTGCACAACCAATACAAAACTAACTTTAACACTACCCAATTTCTATGGCCTGAGGTAAAACGAGTCTGAGGTGAAGCGCTGGCTCTAACAACCAGCCACTTTATATTATTCTCTCCCCTTGCAACAGGTTTTACCACCTTCCTTTTCCTTTTGAAGGCATGTTCATCTTCTTTCGCTAGAGCAGCCTTGCAAAGATTTCTTCGGCCTCGGAGTTTCCCCAATATGGGGAAGTTTGCGTCTGGTGATGGAGTCCTTCCATCTCTCCTGGAGTGGAGAGTCACATCTGATATTCCTGTGACTCATAATGCCATTTTGGGTCTCCACTTGATGTCCCTCCTGGGTCGCGTGGATGTTGTGGTCCAGTAGCGGGCGGGGCTCAGTTGAAGCCCAGACCGGCCCCCTTGGGTCTCTGCGTGGCCCGGATGGGCTCGGTGATGCCCCGGCCCTCGGGTCCCAGGCCCATGCCGGGGCTCCAGCCCATGCTCTGCAGCATGCGGTTCCCCAAGTTCGACTCAGGGAGTGGAGTCACATTCTCGCCCACCACGCCTGCAAACAGGAAGGATTTCAGGTAGCGTTAGGTCATTGGAAGAGTGTTTGTGTTTTTTTACCGAGCATAGATTTGAAACGTCCGCCTTTTCTTTCACTGTCGAGTTGTTCAGATGTTGTTAAGAAGTAGAGAGAAGACGACAAAAGTGATTGTTAGATATGAGTAACACCGCGGCTAAAGGTGGCAGGGGCTCTTGAAAATGATTTTCTAGATTTCATAGATGACATCACCCTTCTCCCCTCCAACCTCCCCCCTCTTTATTACAAACTTCTCCACTCACACCAGGAAGTGTCAGCTCGTTCACGAACGATCGGGTTCTTTTGAACAGCTCTTTTGTAGGAATGAAGGGAGCCCCGTCTCGCTCGGGGATGAGCTGTTCTTTTTTTGGTCAAGTTTTACAGTTGTATGTTGTGTTTGTTGAGGTTGCTGCCTCCTGTCGCCGTAAAAAGTTTCTTCCTCTATGTAAGAGATATCCTATGCTCCTCTCTCACTGGGAGGTGCCCTGGCTGAAAAGGAGCGCACCCACTGTCAAATCAGGTTCACGAAGCGAAGGCGCACACACACACACTGGTCTGACTGTGAGGTTTTATCTCAATTTGTTATTTTACTATTATTATTTATGTGTGAAAAATACTGTTTATACCTGTTCTACACAAAAATAACTATAGTACCTGTTTTATCTATTATTTTTTATTGTGAAAAAACACACACACACACACACACACACACACACACACACACATACACATAAAATAACCGGAAATTCATGTTTTAATTACCAACTATCCTGGACACCTCCCCTCCAAGCAGATGAACTCGTGCAAATACAGCCCACCAATAAACTTGACCCCCCCCCCCCCAGTCATACACAGAGCTTTACACTAGTTATCCGTGGCAGACTACTATAGAAACCCTTTTTTTTTTAATTCTTTTAACTTTTTAAATGTTAAAAATGTTCCTTAAATATACCGAAACTGTACCATTGCCTCAACGTTATACCGTGATACATACCAATCTGCGAGCACAATGTACCGTTGCAAAACACACACACACACACACACACACACACACACACACACACACACACACACACACACACACACACACACACACACACACACACACACACACACACACACACACACACACAGAATAATATTTATTCCTGCTTGATCCATTAGTGTTTGCAATGTGCAGAAATTGGGAACCACTTAAGATGGAGGCTCTGTTCCTGTGAGAGTAGAAACTGTTTGGGGAGTTAAAGGGGGCAGTTTAGGGAGATACATGTAGGAGCAAATATACACAAGTGGGATTGGCTTAGAGGTAATCCAGTATTTGTGGTCCGATTGGAGGCACGGCCAGCTGCCTGTGGTCCACCGTGGCTTAGGAAGGATGGGGGTTAAGAGCTAATGACAGATGAGGGAGGGGCTGAAGAAGAGGACCAAGAGAGAGAGAGAGAAGAGAAGCACTTCACTTCATCAACCCACTTCAGCCTGGGAGGTAGAATATAAGCAATTATTACATGACTAGTCAGTATTGTTATTTTGACGATAGATCTATTCCAATTGGGAGGTGGGAAGAGATGCTTCACAAATATCCCTATCCCACCACACTAAAAACCCGGTAACACCAGCTAACATCCGGCATTTGTCACCAGTGGGAATGGAAAAACTCTGGTCTCGGCCCCGTGTCAAATGACCCCGCAATCGACTTGGGTTTTAATCAGCTCTGATGTGAACAGGACACCCGGGTCGACCACTAATTCTGGCCCCTTGACCAGAGCGATGCGACGTGCGTTGAAGTAACGTACGTTGGCGCATGAATACACAGGTATATCTGTGGATCATTCCAGAATTTCATATCCAATTGAGGATCCAAAATCAAAATCAGAAGTTATTGACTTTTTTCCCCCCCGCATGGGAGACCATGAACTGTGTGGGGATAGCCCCATGGAGACCACAGTGGAGAACCCCGCCCCCACTCCAGCATCGCCCCAAGCCGGTCCCTGCTCCTGAAAAGTGATGAAATTAAAAGCAATTTTCTCATGTATACCTGAATGCCTTTGGTATGTCATAGAGTAAAGTAAAGAAACGGTGAAAAGAGATAAATTATTGCCAAAGAGATCAATTATATTCTATATGTGACTCAAACAAAAAACAACACTAAAACTTGGCCGCCATATTTATCGATTTAGTCCTTTCACAAATGATGCAACCATCACAAAATAAGGGTTGCACCGTTGGAGGAATACAATCCCTATACGGTTATATTCCTTTTTCAATAGAAGTGTATTATTTGTTTGGGTTTCTGCCTAGGTTTCAGGACAATAAACACGCCCTATTATTGGTTAAAAATGATGGATTTTTCTTTGGTTAGCTCCGCTGCGATGATCTTGAACAGGAAAAGAGAAAGACAGAGGGCAGGAGGGAGGGAGAAAAGAGGCCGTTTGGATGAAAGCAGAGCCAAGCGGAGAAGAGAAAGGGAGAACGTGGCAGATGGCGTGCGAGGTGCCGGGTGTGTGTCCAGTACCTGAGGGGCCGATGGAGCCGAGGGGGGCGGCTTTCCGCCTCCGCTTGACATCACCCGTACACAGGGAGCCGAGGTGTCCGCTGGTCTGCCTGGAAGGCCAGACGCACGACAGAAAAAGAAGAAATTATATAAAATTCATAAATGATAATGGCTTACTGTTAATATTTCCACAAATATAGCTAAAAATGGGATTTATTTCATATTCTTTCTTTCTTAAGTCGTCGTTTCTGAAAGGAAAGGTTTGCTATTTTTTCCAACCCAGGTCCTATTAAAATGTTGGTTCCCATCATTTATAGCTGTTCATGGCACAACCTCACTGAAGAATTCACTAATGAGAAACTTACCACTCTGCCGCAGCTTCACACTGTGCTTAAATGCAGTTCAATGGGGCAAAGTTTTAAGGCAAACTTACAAAACTTAAAATCTCCTTCTCAAAAACAAGTTCACATGTCTCAAACGTGTGTTTTCTCAGGGTTTGTTGACTCTTATTGACTCAACACCAGTAAAAACGTGACTTGAAACTAGAGATGTGGACTCGAGTCACTATTTTGATGACTTGCAACTTGACTTGACAGAAAATAAATGCCTTGAGACTTGACTTGGAAGTTAAAGACTCGTGACTTGACATGAGACATGAAGACTCGGATGAATTGTTTGTGTTCACTTTCATTTGCCGAAACCTTAAACTGAAACGCGATCGGCAAACAAAAAGGTACTTTGGTTCGGCAGTCCCCCTCACCTTATGTTGTCGCAGCTCGGTAGCAGACGGCCAAATGTTGTAGTAATCCATGAATGGTGCCATCGTGCAATTTGAGATTTCCTTATCAAACACAAGTTGGTGTTTAGAAAGTTGTAAGTTGTAAACAAGGGACAGTGGTTTTTTTTGTCTTCCGTGTTAAGATCCGTGCGCGGTGATTGGTCCATGAAGCACCACGCTCCTCTATGTTTGTTTACATTCACTCCCACGTGCAGCTAACGTAAAGCAATGATGTCACATATCGCCATTAAGTAGTTCTGCCACTGATTCGCGACAAAGTGATAGAAACGGTATAAAAGCCCAACCGATAGTCATTATTTGACTTCTTTGACCATATCGGGATTGGCAGTTATGCACCTGATATGTCCGATTTCTAATAATATTAATAAACAAAAACATTGATTATTTATCCTGTACTTGTCTGTTTTACACTACTTTTATGTTACTCACCAAAATAGGTGTAGAAGTCTGACTAGGCATTATAAATCCATCATGTTTGTTTACATTGCCATTTAGACACGGACACGGCTCTCCAAGAGGAAAGCGATGCTGTGTTCAAGGGAAACTCAGAAAACGAATTTGTTTCAGAAGTGATGATGCGTTAACTGGAATTGGAGAATTTTTCATCATCTTTTACATTTTTTTAATCTATCAAAAAGTTCTTTGTGTCTTTATTAATATTTTGTTTATATTGGTTATAAAGATAAATGTTCTCCAATATAGAAACTTTAATAAAATAAACGTTTTTCAAATTGATTAAAAAAAAAATATTGACAAACTATCGGTCAAAATCTGGCATCGGTCAGGCTCTAAGAATATACACCGATCAACCACAATATTAAAACCACCACTAATAACCACTAATATTGTGTCACGTCGAGGCATGGACTTCACAAGACCTCTGAAGGTGTCTGGCACCTGTGGTATCTGGCACCAAGACGTCAGCAGCAGATCCTTTAAGTCCTGTAAGTTGTGAGATGGGGGCCCCCATGGATCTTGTTACAGCAAGTGCCACAGATGCTTAATTGGATCGGACCCTAACCCCAGCCATCCACAGGCTCCTTCTTCCATTGCTCCATGGTCCAGTTCAGATGCTCACCTGCCCATTGTAGGTGCTTTCAGCAGTGGACTTCACTCCCCATGCGCATCAATGAGCCCATGGGCGCCCATGACTCTGTTGCCAGTTCACCAGTTGTCCTTCCTTGGACCACTGTTGGGAGGTACTAACCACTGCATACCAGGAAAACCCCACAAGACCTGCCTTTTTGGAGATGCTCTGACCCAGTCATCTAGCCATCACTATTTGGCCCTTGTCAAAGTTGCTCAGATCCTTACGTTTGCCCATTTTTCCTTCTTCCAACTTCAAGAACTGACTGTTCACTTGCTGCCTAATATACCCCACCCCTTGACGGGTGGCATTGTAACAAGATGGAATGTTATTCACTCCACCTATTATTGGTTTTAATTTTGTGGCTGATCGGTGTATATAGACAATACCATTTTTCTATCGTCTTATGATATATATACACTACTCACAAAAAGTTAGGGATATTCGGCTTTCGGGTGAAATTTCAGGATGAACCTAAAATGCACTATAACCTTTACAGGTGAACTGAATTTGACCTTCTCTAAACTTTTGAATGCACATGTCCAACTGTTCAATGTTTCAGTACTTTTTGCACAACTTGCTGTTCTCTAACAAGGAGCTGAACGGCAAAATTCACAACAGGTGTGTGATCCATGAATCGACCAATACATTTCCTGGTTCAATTAGAATTGGTATTTAAACAGTCCTCTTCATCATGCTGTTCACATTTTGACATCATGAGACCAAGACGACACCCAACAACTGATCAACAGTACCTCGCCATTGTGAGGCTTCAAACAGGATGTTCTCAGAGGGAAGTGGCCACTGAGCTTAAAGTGTCAGAGTGTCATCAGCAGGTTCCAACAGAGATACAGAGACTGGAAGAGTCACAGAAAGGCATAGAAGTGGACGTCCTTTGGCCACATCCCACACTGATGAGCGCTTCATTGTGAACAGTGCCCTGCGGAACCGGATGATGATGCCACTCAACTTTCAGGCACATTTAAGGGAGGTGAGAGGCACCCAAGTGTCACATCAGACCATTCAAAACCGTTTACATCAGCATGGTCTGCGTGCTAGACGACCTGCAAGGGTACCTGACCACACCACCAGGCACAGGCATCATCGTCTTGCACGGGCCAGGGAGCCATCGACGATGACACTGGACGAGGGACCAGTGGCCTCAGTGCTGTTCTCTGATGAAAGTTGATTCACGTTGAGCAGAAATGATGGACGCCAACGATGTTGGAGACATCAAGGAGAGCGCTATGCATCAGCCACTGTTGTCACCAGACGAGTCTTTGGTGGTGGTGGTGTTACAGTGTGGGCAGGTGTGTCTAGTCAATACAGAACTGCCCTACACTTTGTGAATGGTACAGTGACAAGACCATACTACCTGAATAACATCATTAATCCAGTCATTGTGCCCCTGCATGAACAACACAGGCCTCATTTCATCTTCATGGACAACAATGCTCCAGCTCTTCAAGGTCGCATCATTAGGGAACAGCTGCTGGAGACTGGGGCACCTCAAATGGAGTGGCCTGCACTTTCTCCAGACCTGAATCCCATAGAAAACCTATGGGATCAGCTGAGTCGCCGTGTAGAGGCTTGTAACTCTGTGCCCCAGAACCTCAATGACCTGAGGGCCGCCCTTCAAGAAGAGTAGGGGGCCATGCCTCAGCAGACAATAAGTCGACTTGTGAACAGCATGAGACGTGGTTGTCAAGCTGTAATTGATGCTCAAGGCCACATGACAAGTTATTGAGACATTGACATTTTTTGTTGTGGTAAACCCACCACTGTTGTTGGCGTTTGTTTCAATAAATTGTTTGAGATGAGGAAATCACCATTGCATGCTTCTACTTAAATGCTCTACTTTCATGATATAATATCACTGTAGCGTGAACTTTTTACATTTTCCATAAATTTCACCCGAAAGCCAAATATCCCTAACTTTTTGTGAGTAGTGCGTATCATCATATCGCACAGCCCTCATTAAATATTAAATATTGAAATGTTCAACGTTGTCAATGTTCACATAACAAGTGTCAGGATAATGTTACTCGGTAGGCGAGCGCACACTGGGTAGTGTCATAATTGGATGACTATCCTGTCAGTCAAGTTCCTTGCTACTAGGTCTATACCCGACGCAGAATTTTGAATCTGATTCTGCTGTTCAATGTGAATATTCAACTATTCGTTGGCAGCAGCTCCTATAGGCGAGTATGATTTCGCCTAGGGCACCATCCTGGGGGGGGTGCGGAGAGGGAGTGAATTGGGCGCAATTTGCGCACCTGTCTCCTCTCTGATGGTGCAGACGATGCGCGTGCCAACGATGGGGTGCCCGCAATGGGCACATCAGAACAGTGTGCTTTTATTTTAGATGTAGGTTATTTTATTTTACGAAAATGGAACGAAACAAGTGCGTGCGGAATGGTACGGAACAAAACCATGCGTAATTGGGCCACTTTGTCCGTGACTTTCTCCCTGATCACCCCCTCTCCATGCGTTATGCACAGAAAATAATCCTAACAAGTCGTGCCACATTCCACCGTGCCCTGTCCCCACACTGTTTTTAGTTGATTTATTTGGAGGAACAGGGCACAGCAATCGGGGTGCACGGAGAGTCGTGTTCGTGTCCAAACACGGACGATTCACACATATGAAAATATATTTATGATTTATACATTTATTTATAAGGCCTCATTGAAATGTTATCCCTGTACATGTTGTAAGCTTCAATCTGTTTTATCCTGTTATTGCAATGGACACTGACTGAAGAAGAAGAAGAAGAAGAAGAAGAAGAGAAAAAAAAAAAAAAAAAAAAAAAAAAAAAGGACTGCGACTCGAAGAAGCTCAGTCAACTGATGGGGTTGCGACTAATGATTAGACTCATCAACTTTCAAGGGGGCAGCCTTACTCGCTACCTGACATTTTTTTCCCCCCAATTAGAAGCCCTCGTTACCCTCCCGCTTGTTACACACATAGTATGATCAGATCAGATCATCATGGTGGCCACGGCTGTGCCAAGAGTCATCACTTTTGTATTCAAAAATTTAATTTGATCATTTTCATAATTCATCAAATCCATTTGTCCAAATCTGTTCATAACTTTTTGAGATATTCTGCAAGCAGGCAGACAGATGGACAAGGATGGAATGTAACAAAGTTTGATGTTGTAGTTTGGCTGTCAGTATTACACTGTTTAAAAGTGATGGGAAGGGAATATATTTTGAAGAAATTAGCTTTTATAAAGTCATTCGTTTTTTGTTTAATCACATTTATTGCACTGAATATCAATAATTATAATACAACTTCTATTCATCGTCATACTTTTTGGACAAGTTAGATAGATTGGCCAGTAATATCATTATTAGACAGATACTAATACCTTGTCTTTTCTCTTTATAAAGATCTTGGGGGGAAAAAAGTGACTTCAGACTACGTGATTCTGGGCTGATTTTCCAATCGCTGACAGGTTTTTGGAGAAGCCGAGCAAAGCCCCAGATCAGAAGAAAATCATAGCGCGCTCCCATGAATGACGAGCGTGTGGAGTGAACTGCTCACAATGTAACCCGACTGCTCGCTGAGCGCTCACAGACGCCAGCAAGATATCAAGCAGGTTTAATATCTGGTCGTGTCGGGATCGAGTCGGGAGTGACCCAATGAGCTAAAGCCAATGAGAGCAGACACAGAATGAAAAGGAGAAGTAGAAAATTAGACGGGGAGATGGCAGTGCACCGAGCAGCAGCGAGAAACAACACATACCTATTTTACTTTTCTTCTCTAGGTTTTTAATATATTCCTTATTTACATTATGCGTTGATTCATTTTTTATCAGTCATTAAGAATATAATAATAAAAAAAAAAATATATATATATATATATCCTATCCCAGGCATGGTATCGCGTCGCATTTCCGGTGGCCCTCACCGTGTGTTTTTTCATGACAAAACAAAGTTTGGAGACCCAAAGGACCCATCTTGGATTTATCCTGGTGAAAGATCTTGTAATGTGTGACCCCCTGTCACCTTCATTCATGTAGTGTACAAACCAAAACGACTTCAAGATTCCTGATCATAAGACAGAAAGTTGTGTAGTGTGAACAGCACAGCGATCTGACGACCTTGAAAGTCGTGTAGTGTGTCCATGGCATAAGGACTTGACTTGAAATAACCTGCGACCTCACTTAACTTGCCCAAGTAAAAATGACTTGGGACTTGCTTGAGACCTGGACCAAATGACTTGAGACTTACTTGTGACTTGGAAAAGAGGGACTTGGTCACATGACTGCTAAAAACAGGAAGTTGTGCCGCTTCAATGGCTGGTTTCAACATGTTTCTACTTTTGATTTAAATGCTTGATGCAGACTAATCTACAATCATCTATGATCATCCCCCAATCATCTGGGGTCAAGGCAGATTTCTCACACACACACACACACACACACACACACACACACACACACACACACACACACACACACACACACACACCTACCTGTTACAAGTCTTAAATTTAATGTAGTATAAGTGCTTGTAGTATTCTTACTGGCTACACTTCACTATATATTTTGACTGCTGCACTCACCTGCTGGCAGTTTTCACCGAACAGCTTCTCCGGTGTCCTCGGTCTGTCCGAGTGTCCCAGTGCAACTGAGAGTCAGAAAAAGAGAAAGCTAAGCAAGCAATCAATAGGAAAAAGCAGAGACGATATTTGACAGTGTTTCACTTTCCAATAAAAATAAAACCTCAAGCAAGCCTGCTCTTGAGTGAGTTTTATGAAAGAATAAATCACAGATGCCCAACTTTTTTTTTTTTTTTCTTTTTTCACACCAGGGGGAAAGGGAAAAGGCGTTGTAAGAATAGTTTGAATGTTCTAATGAGACCTTGGATTTACTGTCCTATGTCCAAATGGCTTTAACAGCTAGTTGCAGTCTTGTGCTTGTAAATTCACTCCTGTCCTCGGTATTGTTTATGGAAGGTGGTTAGAACTAAAATCCAAATTTAAAATAAACAAAAAAACAAACAAACACATTGTACTGTTATGCTTGTGGAATGACTTCAGTCATTATTTTTGTAACGTTTGAAATGCAGATGAGGTCCAATGAGGTTCTCCAGACGTATTTTTTTCAGAAATTTACATATTAATTCACTTCACAAGTGTCTCATCTCTGGAGCTGCAAGTTGTTAACGTGAGAAATACTTTGTGTGCGTTTGAGTTTATGATGAATCACTGAAACTGTGCTGCGCTACTGTGCATGGTTACCAATCCCAGAGTAGATGAAGGCCATTGCCAGAGAAATAGACATAATGCCATATGATGATGCTAATGAAAAATTGGTATCGGTCAACGTGTCCTGGAAGATTTCAATTTCCCGGAAAAATGGGAGAGATTCCAGTCAAATATTATCTGTATTTATTGAGCTTAAAATCAATTGATAAGCAGGTTGTATAAAGAATGAAATAATGAAGGCATATAGATTTATAATATTTTATATTGAATATTCAAAATAAAACATCTCCCGTTACTTTGCGCCATTTTAAAAACAAATATTAATACTTGAAATAAAATAATTTCCGTTCATGAACAATAAGTAACAAGTGCAACCGCTTTTATTAACATTTCACCAAAATAAAATTTGAATCAAATCCAAAACAAAATAAATAGGGCGAGTAGGTCTAAATAAATAAAGTTTGTGGCTAACCCTAACCCTCTTTGTCAGGACTTCCCGTCCACATATTTTACTCAATGAATATTGACCGTTTGCTTTGGATCGGAACTTAAATATCCCAAAAAAATGCCAAACTATGGATGTATGTGTCCCAACGACACATCATCTTTCTGCTTTTCCTCAGAGTTCTAGACGCTGCAGCTCTGTCGCCGCTCCGTGTGTGTGTCTACTGCGTTTACAAGCGCAACCTCTCCACGAGGGAGGGAGCAGGGCTTAGTTCCATATCAAGAAACGTGACTGGTCAGAGGTGACCCTTTCATCTTTATATCGCACAAACTGATTGGCTCTCCGTTGCAACTTGCCCAGCGGAAATGAACAGATCTGCGGACTTTTATCGAAATGATCCACCCAGCACTAATTCAAATTGTGCTTGGAGGGAATTATTTTCATGCACGCACGCACGCACGCAAACACGATCGGAATGAACAAAAGATTCTAGATAAGAATGTGAGTCTCACCTGACCGTGCTCTCTCCTGGCCCCCGGGCTGAACCAGGACCTGTAGGAAACAGACACCGGCTCTTTTAAGATTCATGTCCACAAATAATAAACAAACTGATTGCTGCAGTCAGCAGTACACATGTTCTTTGTGAATTTGTATTGAGAAGGTGTGCATGAAAGACTCACTCTCGGGAGTCGGGGGCTTGCCTCACTAGCCGGTCTTTCAAGGCTGCACCTGCACCCTGGAACTCTGCATCGCCGGCCTGTGGGTTCATGTGCATCCGACTGAGCCTGGCGTTGAACCCTGGGCAGAACAGCATGCGTTGCTCAGCAACTAATCACAGAACTTGGTTATCAGAGTACGACAACATTGTCTCCTGGCTCTAAATTTTGGTTGTCAAATCCTTACAGTTTAGTATACATCATTAACTTGATCCAATCTTGACAACTTTACACCCGAGATATTTCATACATTTTATATTACCTTTAAAAACAGGTTAAGTGAGACTAATATAGACAAATTACACTTTATGACAATGCAAATCTGGCCTTTGCATTGTGCTGTTTGTCTGAATGTGCTGTGACCGCCCTCTGCTGGTCATGAGAGATTGAAACAATGCAACTTCTTTAGGGGATCTTGATGTTTAAACATAAGAAAGTAAACTCCTATATAGGTTGATAAAAACATCATCTATGATTAATGTTGGAAGAAAAACATTGATTACCAAAGCTTTCTTCTTTAGATTTTCTTTTCCAAAACCACTTTGTTTTTAAGATTATTCTTGATTAAGTGCCATCAATTCTCTGTGTCCAACCGGGTTCAAAGAACTTGTTTCCTACCTCTCTGAGCCCCGGGAGTCATCAGGGGGAAGGACCCCGTCAAGATGCTGTTGAAGACGGGGTCCACCATGTCCAGCTCCTCTGATCCGCTCTCCCTCTCCCACCAGGGCACCACCCCAGCCACCCCGCACGCCCCCCCGGCCCCCAGAGTGGAGCCCGGCTCACCCTCGTAAAACCAGTCGCTCTGCTCATCGTCCCCTGGTGGCGTTGAAGAGGGAGAGATAAAACGAGACAAATGTGACCTGATGTGAATTGTATCCGTAAACACAAATGCTGATGGTGCATTCTTGTCTTATTGCCATTCATTTTAATTACAAGGGGTGAAAATGTCACTAAAAATGCTGATGTTTGTATCAGACAACTGTTCATAGTTGTGATGACAATATGAGTTGTCTGTGCGCACCTTGTCTTCCCTCGTCGTTGGTGTAGAGGCCTCCATCGCTACTGTTGCTCACACTGCTGGTCTCACTGGCAGAGAGAAATTAATGGTAAAAGGAAAAAGAAAAAAGTGGGATTTTAGCCTACATGAAATAAATAGATAAAGAAAATTACACGTATGCCTCAGAATCCTCCTTCACCTTTAAACATTTCCTGTTTTTCTCTCGCAGTTTAAAAAGCAGGAAAAGAGAAATGAGAGTCAAAACACTAACCACCTGTCACTCATGTCCTCATCTGACCCCTTCTGCTCCTCCAGCTCCATCTTGTCCTTGGATCCTCCCGTCAGAGCCATGATGGAGTCCTCGCTCTCCACCACCACGCCCTCATCTGCCACATCCACTCCTATCCTGTTCACCGCCATTTTCCTCTTCTTCACCCGGCTCTTCCCTCCCCCGGGGGCGATCAACCCCCCTACTCCTCCGCAGCACTCCAGGGCGGCCCCGCGCTCCGCTATGCCGGGCACCGGCGGCCTGCACCCCACGGGGGCTTTGGGGACAGGTGGGGGTCCAAGCATATTGGTTGAGGTGGAGGAGCTGGGGGCCGGCTCCGATGGGGGGTCCACAGCCATGCGCTTCACTTTACGCCGCCGCCGCAGGCTGCGTGTCCCCTCCGCGGAGCCGAGCAATGCCAGGTCCTCCTGCCACAGGGGGCGCTTGCCCCGGCCTGTGTCTGCCGTCAGCGGCGTGCGCCGTTTGGGGCCGAGCTGCTCGTCAGAGTCGCTGTTGTCACGCCCGTGACTGTTAACGGCTGAGACGCCGCCGGTGCTGGCGCGGTAGTCCTGAAAATAGACGAGAAGTGGAGTGTTGGATTGTTTTTTTTTTTGTTTTTTTAACCCATGCCGTCAGCAGGCTGGGCATACAACGCAGGGTATCTGTATGCCGTTGCATCCAATCCGAGTGTTGGATTGTTAATTTGATAGTGAATTTTAAATGTTGTCTTAAAAAAAATACATTCAGGAACACTGAAGCAGGTCTTTATGCCTTTCACACTTTGTTTTACCTCGTTTATCAGCAGTGTTCTAGCCTTAAAATAATAATAAATATGAAAGAAAGAAAAATGTCAACTAATCAAATTATATAAATTATATATAATACAAGACAGTAACCAACAGTTCAATGCTTTGACAAGTAGTGCTACTGGTCTACATTCATGTTATTGATGTATTGGAAGAAAACACAACAAATCAGTCAGCAATACATTTTCTTGACGTCGTCTACTGTTAGTGGCCCTGAGGTGAAACGAAGTAGTATCGTACATTCCTCTCTCCATCTAATGAAGAGAGCTTATTAACTGTCCAACTTGGCCCAGGAAGGTGAAAGCAGCCGAACAATTTCTCATATTGCTCAAGAATTTTAAGAAGAGGAGATACTTGCCACTGCATCCATTATTTTAGTTAAATAAATAATTCCATATTTTGAGCTGTTAAAATGTTTGCATGCCTCTTATATAAGGAAATGTAGCAGTCCTGGTCTTGAAATGTAATATATTATCTTAACTGTGCAACCTGTTTCGGCTCTAATCTTCTTCCTTCCCTCTCTCTCACCTTGTGTTCGTCCACGCTGGACTCTGAGCCCTCGCTGAGGTGGCCCGTCTCCCAGGGCGGGTGGGGGTTGTCGGAGCGCCGCTTCCTGCCGCGCCGCTTGCGAGCCTGCCTCTTCAGCAGACAGCCCACAGCCAGGGCGTGGTCACCGCCGTCGCCGAAACCGCCACGCGCCGCCTGCTCCGAGCTCTCCTCCAGGGCCGATACCAGGTCATGGACCAGCTCGTCCATCGTCCGGCGAAAGTGCCTGACGAGGGGGGAGGGAGGAGAACGGAGAATCACACGGAGCCTCATCCCATATATCAGTGTTTTTCCCCACATATATCACCCCCCCCCCCATATATATCAGTTAGCCCCCCCCCCCACACACACACACACACACACACACACACACACACACACACACACACACACACACACACACACACACACACACACACACACACACACACACACACACACACACAGTTAGGGATATTCAGCTTTCGGGTGAAATTTCAGGATGAACCTAAAATGCACTATAACCTTTACAGGTGAACTGAATTTGACCTTCTCTAAACTTTTGAATGCACATGTCCAACTGTTCAATGTTTCAGTAGTTTTTGCACAACTTGCTGTTCTCTAACAAGGAGCTGAACGGCAAAATTCACAACGGGTGTGTGATCCATGAATCGACCAATACATTTCCTGGTTCAATTCGAATTGGTATTTAAACAGTCCTCTTCATCATGCTGTTCACATTTTGACATCATGAGACCAAGACGACACCTAACAACTGATCAACAGTACCTCGCCATTGTGAGGCTTCAAACAGGATGTTCTCAGAGGGAAGTGGCCACTGAGCTTAGAGTGTCACAGAGTGTCATCAGCAGGTTCCAACAGAGATACAGAGACTGAAGAGCCACAGAAAGGCATAGAAGTGGACGTCCTTTGGCCACATCCCACACTGATGAGCGCTTCATTGTGAACAGTGCCCTGCGGAACCGGATGATGAATGCCACTCAACTCCAGGCACATTTAAGGGAGATGAGAGGCACCAAGTGTCACGTTAGACCATTCAAAACCGTTTACATCAGCATGGTCTGCGTGCTAGACGACCTGCAAGGGTACCTGACCACACCACCAGGCACAGGCATCATCGTCTTGCATGAGGCAGGGAGCATTTACGCAGGGACCAGTGGCCTCAGTGCTGTTCTCTGATGAAAGTAGATTCATGTTGAGCAGAAATGATGGCCGCCAACGATGTTGGCATCATTAGGGAACGGCTGCTGGAGACTGGGGCACCTCAAATGGAGTGGCCTGCACTTTCTCCAGACCTGAGTCCCATAGAAAACCTGTGGGATCAGCTGAGTCGCCGTGTAGAGGCTCGTAACTCTGTACCCCAGAACCTCAATGACCTGAGGGCTGCCCTTCAAGAAGAGTGGGGGGCCATGCCTCAGCAGACAAGAAGTCGACTTGTGAACAGCATGAGACGTGGTTGTCAAGCTGTAATTGATGCTCAAGGGCACATGACAAGTTATTGAGACATTGACATGTTTTGTTGTGGTAAACCCACCACTGTTGTTGGCTTTTGTTTCAATAAATTGTTTGAGACGAGGAAATCACCATTGCATGCTTCTACTTAAATGCCCTACTTTCATGACATAATATCACTGTAGCATGAACTTTTTACATTTTCCATAAATTTCACCCGAAAGCCAAATATCCCTAACTTTTTGTGAGGTGTGTGTGTGTGTATATATATACATATATATATATATATATGAGTGTTCCTTCCCCTTATATCAGTGCCCCTCCTCATATCACTGTTTTCTCCCCCATATATCAGTGCCCTCCCCCTCAAATCACTGCCACTCCCCCATATTTCAGTGTTTTTCCCTCCACATATATAAGTGTTTCCCGCCCCCCATATATATCATATCAGTGTATTTCCCCCCATATATCAGGGTTCAACCATCCCTTTTCCCCCATTCCCCCGTATTGAATAATCACAAAGAGGGAAGGGATCAGGATGACAAGGAAATGTTGCCACCATTGTCGGGAAAATGATCGAAGTGGGTGTCATGGCTTTTTAGTGTATGTAATTGTTGAATTGATATGGTTATGGTTGCTTTGTCACGCTTTTTAAGATGTTGTACTTTGTATGTAATGTTAAAAAGCCTTAATTAGATAAACAGTATATTTAAAAGGAAAAAAAAAAAACCATAACCACAAATAAACCTGAATGGGACCAAAGGGGAGCTGTGTGATGTGAGTTAACAATTGGTTGTAATGCCATCACACAGAAATCTAAACATGTCCATGACTCCAAACTAACCATAGGTCTGGATTTGGATTTATTTGAACTAGTCTGATGTCTTTGTTTACAGGTGCCAATGTAAAAACGGCCCAAATCACAGTTTGTGTTGATGCTGCTCAGTCGCCATGAGGCCTTCGCGTCACTTCAGCTGCTTTCCACTGGAGCTAACAACGTCGTTGTCATCATCATCATCATTCGATTAGATAAGATACTTTACTGACCCCCGGAGCAAAAAGGCGGTTTTATTCAAGTAATTCATATAAAAAATGGTCAAAGTTTGGCCCTTTACGTGCATATTGTGCATATACTTTACCTGTTAAAGAAGACGCTAACTACAGCTCCATCACCAACATATTTGCACCATTTATATGTTATAAAAGGTAAATTAACAGAGATCATCTGCGAAGGGCTCTAAATACCTCCAAATCTGCTTCTTTTAGCGTTCGTCAGGAGAAAACGAACAACAACAAAAAAGGAGCCATTTAACTATTAGCGGCTAGCTTGTTAGCATAGCACAGCTTGAGCGGGTGGGGGTTGATGTGTGGTGTTTTGTTTCAAAGGGACCAATACTTGAACTTACCAGCTGGTTCCCGCTTTACCGATGGTTTTTAAATTAGCTGCACGGAACATTAAACCAACCAAATGCCAAAAGCAACCTTTAGCCAAAAACAATTGACACCATTCTGCCCTGGAGAGCTAGCTTAGTGCAGAACCCATATGCGACAGGCTAGCCAGGGAGGCAGCCCGCGGGTGTAATGTCGTCGCCTGGGCGCTAGATGGGGCGATTGTACAGAACAGTTATATTGAATAACGTTGCGTTCTTTTAAGATCGGACCTCAGATAATCCGACCTCCTCTCGGCGAAAAGAAATGCCAAGGAACGTCCGTTAAAGTCGGAATTTGCAGAATTCTGACGTCGGAAAATCGGGGCAGATCGCTCTAATCCTCGTTTGCCAAGATTACGGACCTGGCGTCCCTCAAAGTAGCCTTTGCACCCTGACGCTGACGTCGATTAAACTTCTTCATTTTTTTCGATGTCATGCTAAACATATGTTTTGTAGATTGTATGATACACAAGCTTGCCGTGCAAACGCACGTTTTCTCCGGGCGTCATGGTATCCTCGGACAGAGGCAATGGGACACATTCGGCGGGACGTGTAGGGACCAGCGGCTCTGATGTGCTGATTTCCGAGTTAAACTCCAACAGGAGTCAGCCAAATGCATTTCAGAGTTGGTGATTTGAATCAATGGGAAATTGCATAGTAATAACATAAGGTAAGATAAGACTCTAATAACCCCAGGAGGAATGAAAGTGACTATTTGAACACGGAGGCAAGCAGAGGACTCGGAGGTCTCTCCCCAGTGGGACGGGTGCATCTCGGTGAACGTCGGCCACTGGGTCCGGGTCAAAACTTTTGGGTCTGCAGACACAGCAGCTGTCACTTTACAGTCTCGGCGCGATCCACATTTGGTGCCGGAGTGACTTTCGGTGTGTATAAAGTGCGGCAATCGTGGACTTGCTGATCCCCACCGCATTTGTGTGCGAGTGTTTGTGGGTGCAAGTGTGAGTGTGACACCATCTGAGACGAGCACACCGGGTCCTGATGGCTTTGCTTTCCCAGATGCCTGAGAAGTCAGGGGTGGGGGTGGGGTGGGATTGGGGTCCGTCACAGGACGGTGGCTCAAGGCCCCTCTCAGGTTTCTGACTGGAGTCCCAGGTAAATTTAGTAAGCCGCTGTCTCGGCACCCACGCACACAACACACTTGGACTTGGGTCGCGCGGGAAGACCTACACAAGGATCCTAAACCTCTTTCAGATAAATCACAGATCGGTTCACGCACGGATGGTTGTGTAACAGCGACAGACCCGAGAGAGAGAGAGAGAGAGAGAGAAGCTGCCGAAACGACTTTCGCTGCTGGGGATGAACCTGACAATGGAAGCATGATATCGATTGAGCACTTTGAAGAGTTCCAAGACGCTGGAGACGATGCCAGCGCCACCACCTGGAGCTGGGTAAAACACCGTGTGAAATAGGCACATTTGGAATGTTGATGGCTGATATCGGTGCAGGCAGTGACTAAGGGCTGATATTTGGAGGAATTTCATACGCCGAGGAGCTTCACCGTCGCAATGAAAGTGGCACTGAAGTCAATCCTGCATTGCATGATCCATTTATTGCATTTGCTTTCCTCATTTATCCTCCCTACATGTGTGTGTTTCTGGACGTGTGTGTGTGTGTTTGGACATGTGTGTGCTTATATCAGATGCAGAGGCCTTATGTGTGTCTGCGGTAAAGTAATTGGCACTGCCAGACATATTGGGCTCAGGCGGCAGGGCCAGCGGTGTGCGTTTCGGTAATCTTTCCCCTTGTAAGACGATCTGATCTCGTCGCCAGGATGTGGAGAGGGTGAGGAGAAAGATAAGAAAAATGGAAAATGAGAGAGAGAGGGAGGGGAGGGGGTGGGGTAGGGAGCTGAGGAAAGAGATGTTTTGATAGATTGAAGGGGAGTCTTTTGCAGCACATACTGCAGCTGGTGTTGGTGTCCAGATTCTGGACCTCTCCCTCTGTGATGCCTCCATAGTTTTTTGTTGGGCCTGGGAGATATGGCAACAAAGAGGGACTGAAGGGGATTTAAAATATTTGTAATATTAATAGTCGGTTTGTAATACTCCTTATACTTTACAAACTAGTTTTATTAAAGAGATTTATACATATGACTGAGAGTGTATATGTATAAATTACTCATAAAAACAAAGCCATTCATATCTGGTATTAAAAGTAAAACCATGAGGTATTTTTAAAACCCACCAACTGATAAGGGACCAAAGGGGAGCTGTGTGATGTGAGTTAACAATTGGTTGTAATGTCATCACACAGAAATCTAAACATGTCCATGACTCCAAACTAACCACAGGTCTGGATTTGGATTTATTTGAACTAGTCTGATGTCTTTGTTTACAGGTGCCAATGTAAAAACGGCCCAAATCACAGTTTGTGTTGATGCTGCTCAGTCGCCATGAGGCCTTCGTGTCACTTCAGCTGCTTTCCACTGGAGCTAACGACGTCGTTTTAGTCGTCGTCATCATCATTCGATTAGATAAGACACTTTACTGACCCCCAGAGCAAAATGGCGGTTATAGTCAAGTAATTAAAATATAAAATAGTAAAAGTTTGGCCCTTTACAAGCATTTTTGTGAGGTTCAAAAGAGATACATTGGAGGCATGGACTCCACAAGACCTCTGAAGGTGTCCTGTGGTATCTGGCACCAATTCATAGGCAGCAGATATTTAAGTCCTGTAAGTGCCAGGTGGGGCCCCCATGGATGGGGCTTGTTGTTCCAGCACATCCCACAGATGCGCCATCGGATCGGACCCTAGCCCCGACCATCAACATAATGTAGAAGAAAACGGGATTCATCAGACCAGGCCACCTTCTTCTATTGCTTCATGGTCCAGTTCTGATGCTCACATGCCAATTGTAGGTGCTTTCTGTGGTGGACAGGGGTCAGCATGGGCACTCTGACCGGTCTGCAGCTACTCAGCCCCATACGCAGCAAGCTGTGATGCATTGTGTGTTCTGACACCTTTCCATCATAGCAGCATTAACATTTTCAGCAGCTTGTGCTACAGTCACTGAGACCATGGGCCCCCTTGACCCTGCCACCAGTTTACCAGTTGCCCTTTCTTGGACCACTTTTGGTGGACCCTAACAACTGCATACCGGGAACACCCCACAAGACCTGCCGTCACTATTTGGTCCTTGTCAACGGTGCTCAGATCCTTACGCTTGCTAATTTTTCCTGCTTCCAACACATCAACTTCAAGAACTGACTGTTCACTTGCTGCCTAATATATCCCACCCCTTGACAGGTGCCATTGGAACGAGATGAGCAATATTATTCACACTTGGCAGACATGCTCAGGGATATAAATAGTTTAAATTCAGTGTGACTAAAAAGTTGTTTATAACTGTAATAATTGCCCTTACACCGATAGGCCCTTAGGCCTAAAATCACATAACTCGCATAGTCCATAAACCCTCACTGCCACTCATAACTCCTGCGTTCAGATGAGTTCACAGAAAAACCAATGGACACTTCTATTTCTGCTCAAGGCAGAAGTTGCTGTAACAAAGCTTTGTTTACTTATTCATTATCATCAAACCACAATAATATATTTGAGGGAAATTTTACATCAGATAATGTCGTTCTCTTTCCACTGCCCTCATGAGTTTGTTTGTGTCCTCAGCAGAATATTTCCTACTTTATATTATTCAATCAACGTGTTGTTTCATGGTCTGTATGAAATCTCTGCCCTTCCAGCGAACGTTTCCCTCGCGTCTTACGACCCGTCGGAGGCCTGACACGGCGGCTTTATGAGCTGGTTATGTCATGAACCTCCCCCAGCGTGTCCTCTCTGAGGTAAATGGCAGGAAAAATAACTGTGGTCGTTAAGATACGCACTATTAACAGCCGTCCTCAATGTCGTCACGTTTTGCTCATATCAGCGTCACAGTGACAGCTGTAAGTGACTTTTTGACCCGAGCTTGAACAACGATTCCTTTATGCAGTCACAACATTAGAACAGGCAAAATGTTCTGCCGATATGACATGTTAAGGTTATATGCGCCTCATTTGTTTCCGTCAGGCTGGACAGCTTTTGACACCAAATGAAGGCACGGAAATTCACTGTGGTTTTGTTGAACAATATTCCTGGTTGTTACTATATGTGTGCTGTCGCCTGAGTAAAGCTCGAGCCTCAGAATTAGATTCTCATGTTTTTCATGCCTCTATATGAGACAAAATGCCTTGGCCATAGGGTATGAATGGGCATCTTTGTCACTAAACATGTTGAGTTTAGCCCCTCGTGTGGCTGTGCGTGTTATAGGCAAAATGCTTGAAAGGGTTGAAAGGTTTATTCTGTTACTTTGCCCCCAACAATCCCTTTGGAACTAAAATACTAAGGGAATGGTGTTGTTCTGCAATATCCTGATGGGTCCTTAGGGTAGGTAGTTGATTTGTTAAAAAAAGTGTGACCATTCCAGCCGAGGGAGACGGGACAATGTCTAAGCAGAGACTCTGGACTTAGCACCATGACAAACAAATCTTTATTTTGTCAAATCCATTCACTAAGAGTGTATATTTGTAATAAATATATATAGGAAGTTGTCTATTTTGATGTGAGACACCTTTTTCTACATAACATTTCACCTTTGCCCCATTGAGGTTTGATACGGGCCTTGGCGCTTGATGTTGGACATGGTGGAAATGAGATACCCATCATATGACGTTGGGCTCCGTCAGCCAAAGGCAGTAGCTGGCAATAACGCTGTGTTCTGCTCCCATAACACCTCGGTGTGCTCGGCTCAAATGAGAACTAATGACATTTGAGAGAATGGCTTAGGAACAGCTTGCTCCAGGTATGTCGGCCAGTGATACAAAATCCACGTGGCCCAAACATGGAAGAGAAACTCCACGCACTTTAGGAATCTGAGGCTAAACCGGTGAAACAAGAGAGAGCAGCTGTGGAGTGACAAAATGAAAAAATAATAATACGTCAATAACACGTCAAAAGTCATTAACAGGGAAATGCTATTCTTTATGCTATTTTAGAATGGTGTGAGATGATCCAGCACTGTGTACTACATGCACTGGCTCTAAAACAACACACACATGGTTTTATACTGCTGGACTGGGACATGGAGTTGGAAAAGCTATCCATTCTCCCTTTCCTCTCAATGCCCAAAAAAGACATCACAGGCGGGAAAATCCTTTTTCTGTGCACACTGACACACACACACACACACACACACACACACACACACACACACACACATACACACACACACACACACACACGCATATTGGCTCCACATGCGGGAGGGCTGCACGTGATGGTCCAGTAACGTGGGACCGTCCACATGTATAGGGGCTTTGCTGTGGGATACTCCGCCATGGAGAAAATACTTCATTGTCAGAACATTGGCTCACCGCCCAGACATGGCACACATGTATGCAAAAAGCAACACACACACACACACACACACACACACACACACACACACACACACACACACACACACACACACACACACTACACAGACTAACCTACACAGATGTAATTACCAGACCTTGTCTCAAGCGGTGGAAAGTACTTAAGTAAACTCTTCAAGTATCTGTTCTTACTTAAGTATATTCAATTTTCGGCGACTTTCGACTTTTACCCTGCTACATTTCTCAAAGCAAATATCTTTTATTTTTACTCCGCTACATTTCTAATTTTCTAATTTCTGATCCCCCTTTACTTCAAAAAATCCCTCAAACTTTATACAATATTTATAGGCTGTAACATCAGGACACTTGATATGACAAGTACTTTTACTTTTAATACTTTAATTACATTTAAGAATAAACACTTATGCACTTTAACTTTATGTTTGCGTGGTGCATTCATTTTTACTCATTCATTCACTCACATGTTGCTTCTTAGGCAAAACATCTGAGACTGGGTACTTTTTCTACCACTACCTGTCTCACTTCGGGGTTCACCGGATTACTCGCAGTCACACACACACACACACACACACACACACACACACACACCACACACACACACCACACACACACACACACACACCACACACACACACACACACACACACTGCACTTCGCGCTGAACGCCACACATCGCACGCAGCGCTGTGATTGGTCGGAAGAATCGCCTCACCGCGTCTTGCGACAGCCATGGCGTCACACCAGAGCCTGCTCGTGTTTCCTCACTTCCCAAATACAACATTGAATTCCGTGTAAACTTATTCATTCTATATGGTAAATTCTCATACATAAATGCAGCATAACAAAAGGTACCCCCGATTTCAGTGGATTTTTATGTGAATTGAAATTATTATTAACTATATTAATAACTCTATTAATTATTATAAACTATTAATATTCATTCTCAAACTCGTGGACACCAAAACGATTGTTAACATGCTATTCTTTAAAGAAGAATAACACAATTTGTTTTTAATCAGGATTTTGTATTAGTGAAGTTGAGTCATCCCAATTCTATTTCTTTATAAATGATTATCATTACCTTTTTTTTTTTTTAATTTTGTATTCACTACATTTATATTCGTGTTTATCCGTATACCATCATGTTGAGCACATGTCTGCACGGTTTAATTTTCAACAATCCCAACAACAATCGCAACAGCGGTACAAACGGCTGGGAAAACAACCTTGGCGGCGGACGCCAGCGCCGAGTTGTTGCCGATTGGTCCGCGGCTCGGCTGCCGATGACATCGATTGCTTGAAGCTGCGGCGCCGCCACCGTGTCAGCGGAGCACCGCGGCGCCTCCAACCAGTCGGCGCCGATTGGTTCGCACTTTTGTTTTTGACGACGCCGGGGGGGGGGAGGAGAGAGGAGGAATGTCATTGTAGATGCACGAAGTAGTCGCTGGGACCGAGAGCGAGACCGATTCCGCTGCTATGATGTCCCCTTCTGGTGTGGTTTTCTGAGGATATATATATATACACCGGGGGTGCGCGTTTCGGGAAAGGCCACCAGCTCGTCCTGCACACAAGGTATGTTTTTTTTATTCGTCTTACATTTGGTCTGCAATGGCTTAGTCTCGAGAAGCTTTTTTTTTTTTTTTTTTTTGTGTGCGTGTATTCACATGTCTTTCTACCGCATTAGCTGATCATTAATCAATTATTGTGACGACGTCAGAGAGGGGTCTAAGCCCAACTGTTTTTTTTTTTTGGGACAACCGCTCCGGTGGGGGGGACACACGTTGCGTGAAGTGTGTGTTGTATTTGTTATGAACAGAGCGCAGCTCTTACATGGATGTATTAAAGAACCGAGCAGGGTGACAAAACCAAACTTGAAATCCAAAATCGATCAGTTGTTCGACCACATTCATTCAGATACACTTTCTATTTGCAGGTCCATCGCATTATTCGGCGTTTTCACAGCTAAGCAGACCAAACTCTATTGTAACACACATGACAGGCACTATTTTTTTTTAACTGCTTCGTCTAGTCATGTCGGCACCCACTAGTCAAAGTGAAAATAGAGTTTGGACGCTAACCAATTCGTCCTCGTTGCGTCTGTAACATGAGCATGTATATGCGGGAAATCGACGCTCCAACGCGTACAGGGAAGAGGCGGCGACGCACATTCCACCTCCTTTCTAGTTCCGCTGCTTTGTAGTGTTATTGTGAAGTGGATCTACACATGACTTGGTTTTCAGATACACCCACAACCCACAATGTCCAATTTGAATGTGGGGCCCCGCTCCCCCTACCAAGGGGCCTCCTCTGACGCGCGAACGGGCACAGCAAGGGGGTAGGCGGGTGGAGAAGGGATGCTGGCGCATTTCCATCTGTTCTTGCCCCGTGGTGCAATCATTTTTGGGGAAAACTGACAGCTGAGTCAAGGGCACACCTCCCTATCCTTTCTTTGCCTTTCCTGTCCTTTCCTTCAATTCCCTACTCCACAGCAACCTCCCCCATCTAAAATCAGGTGACCACATAGTCACTGGACATATTCAGCCTGATGATCGTAAGGATATATACATTTTATGGCTGCCACATTAAAATCCCACTGAATAACTCAGTTTTAATTTCAACTCCAGGATATAATGTAAAAAAAACACACAAAAAACAACAATTGAAATGGTATGATATTGTAATAGGGTGTTGAACTGTCTCAGGAAAGTTTAAGAATAAAGACAAGTGGTTCATCGAATCCAGGAACTTGTACTGTTTCAATATTCCAAGTCAATATTAATTGAACGCAGAGCACAGTATGGTAACACACTTGGGACTCCACGTAGTTTTGCTTGCATAGCCTTTTATTGGTGCTGTATGAGTATATATATTATAATATAGTATGATAGTATCAATGTGTGTGAATAAGAGTGATACCTATATTGCCACTAACTCATAGGTTAAAATGAATGTATTATCCCTCTCCTCTCGTGGAGGTGCATTGTTATTGTTATGCGTCATGTAGAAATCTTTTTGGATCTATGAATAGGTAATAGTGTACGATGACACAAAGATTGTCAGAGAGCAATCCAACATCCAGTAATGCACTTGACAAGACTAATTCAATCCCCTGTCCATTCGCTTGCTTGCTTTATATAGTCTGAGTATATAGGAGGCCAATGGGCTTTTGGCCAAATCAAGTGCAACATTACTGTTGTTCTACTGCTGATCCTTTATAGGACTCACCCAATCACAGGGTCCCCTGATCCTCTCAACTTTGTATCTGCAGTTATTGCTATGGCCTCATTTATATGTTGAATTTCATCAATGAAAGTATTGACACTTTCTACGGCATTCATTGCCAAATGTCTATGCCTATGTCGTTAAACAGTGAGACACAAATATAACTAAATGTTTGTACAACAAGAGAAAATTAATGAAGGGGTATGTAAAAATAGTATAATAATAATAATATCTATAAAAACACTGACTGGCGCTTTGCTGGCCATCTTCCCCCTCGTGCCTGTGGTTGTTTTTCTGGCAGCTGAATGGAAAACACTAGGGTAGGATTTCCAGTGTTATCTCATAGACAAGGGTGGGAAGGTCAAAGTGGTAGCTGGTTTCTACCACAGTAAATAGGTCACAGACCGCTTGGGTACAAACCAGGGTGGCTATCCAAGAGTTGTATGCAGATCAGCTTTCTTGCCCACTGTGCTCACCCCCCAACCGCCATTGGTAAACATCTAAAAGCTGACCTCCGATTGGTGCGCTGGAATGACCTGTCATGACGGGTCGTATATGTATGTCCTCTACAGTTTGATTGACAGAAGGAGGAAAAGCAGGTGTCAGTTGCTTCAGTCGTTCTTGGAGAGTTAGTTGAGGAGTAAACTAGATCTAGAACGGTGTCTCCACCAACTACTTTGAACCGGATGGTTCATGGGGGCCTGCAGCCCCAGGACGTTTGATTTGTGGCGTGGCAAAATTTGTAAAATTGTAAACCTCTCTGGGATTAATCCCTTTACACAGCCTCCCCTCTGCCCGTTTGAATGTCTGTAAATTCTACATGTTGTCCGTTCTCCTGAACCTCTTTTATTGTCATCATGTTCTGCTGTGTTAGTTGTCCGCCGACATGGCCTATTTGTTCTGTTCTTATCTTCAGTTAGATTACTGTAACCGCAACTCTACACTGCGCTGACCCACTCCCCCTAAAGCTGCATCTTATTTTATGTCACCAGACCCGTCAAACCATGAACTACGTGGGCCAGTTGGCAGGTCAGGTGTTCGTCCAGGTCAAGGAGTTATACCGGGGGCTGAACCCGGCCACCCTCTCCGGCTGCATCGATGTGATCGTGGTGAGGCAGCCCGATGGCTCGCTGCAGTGCTCGCCCTTCCACGTGCGCTTCGGCAAGATGGGCGTCCTCCGTTCCAGAGAGAAAGTGGTGAGGACATGGAGGACAGGCAGCTCTAATTCCAATTTGAATGAACACCTTAAGTCCGCCGTATTCTTTTCTCTCTTCTGACAGCTTGTCCCGTTGTCTCATCTCCTTCCTCCTCAAGGTGGACATGGAGATCAATGGTGAACAAGTGGATCTACACATGAAGCTGGGGGAGAACGGGGAGGCATTCTTTGTCCAGGAGACAGAAAATGACCAGGTACGTAATGCTTTAGCCTAAGGAGAAGATGAGAAGAACTCTAGTCGATGATAAAACACTGTGTTTCAAAGGGAGAAGCTCGTTTCAACTAAAACATACTCCACATGCATGCGGCATACCCCGATTTCTGTGGCCCAGAAACCCAGACACACCCATTGTTTAGGTTTGAGAACCTTTATCAAAACAATCTCACCGTATTCAACCTACTTATGTTCAAACAAGGTCGCGCAGTGTCTCAAGTTGGCACAGGAGCCAGGAATTTCTTCCATTAGTTGGCAGAACAGTATTCCTCTATGCGCCAAAAAGGAGCCCTGAATTAACCCTTTAGTAACGTCTGCCTATTCAAACAGCTTTAATTAGCTTCAGCAAATAAAACGTCAACTATTAAATATATAAATCTCAAAAGGGGATAGAGAATAAAGAGACCATTTATAGAAAATAGCTCAGCTGCTATGATGTTGACAACCTTTTTAAAGACTTAAAGCCTTACAAAACAAATCGAAAAAGTGCATTGTCGATGATTTGGGAAGTGCTGACGCCAACAAAATAAAACAGGATTTCCGATTTCTTGTAATATTCAGCTTTTATAGCCCATCAGAGGCATCGGTTATGGTTAAAACAGCTGAGTTGTGGTCGACATTAACAACGTGCTAGGTTTATATGGCGCTGTATGTACATGTGAAAACAGCCTGAAAGCATTAGAACTGAGCGGGGGAACGGCGGGGGCTGCAGGCCGTCACCAAACAGAGCAAAGCGGATGATTTATCGCCACCCCCAGGAAGGTGTCGGATTCTCAGGCATGTTCGTAGAGGGGCCTGAGAGAGGGAGGGCTCTGTAGGCGTTCTGGGTACAGCGATGAAAACGTGTGGCGGTAGCATCATATAACAAGATAATAATTATCTTCTTTTCCTTTCTTTTCTACTGTCCCTCTCTCTCCGAAGTACGCTTGTTTGTGTTTTCAGACGAGTCACGTGTAGAGAACACTGATTGTTTGATATAGCTTTGGGTCATGGATTACACAGGAATGTATGTTCTCATCCACACAATCTTATGCCCCCCGGCCCACACACACACACACGTACATACACACACACACACACACGTACATACACACACACACACACACACACACACACGCATATGGACAAATGCACACCCTTACATTAGCAGTATGTGGGGCCTTGTAGGAAGGCAATTTCTTTTCCTAGAAGGAGTTTGTAGGTCCCTCCCTCTTTCGCAGAACAGCAGAGCACATCCTGTTTGGAGTTGTCCGTTTTATTTAGCTGGAAACCCCTGTCCCCTAAGGAAGAAAGAGTTTCTAAGAACTACTTGGCAGCTGCCGTATGCATTTTTCTTAACAGTTTATTCAGTTTATTTGTTATTCAGTTTCTTCCCAAATTGCGCAAAACAATAACAGCAGAGTTGTATTTCAGCTGTTGTACAGCCTGTTCAGACATAACCAAGTGGAAAGGGAATTTTCATGAATTTGGTTCAATCTGCAACAACAGCTTACTGTTATTGCAATAGATGAAGCCAGATCATATCTTGTTATGAGTGTTTGAATGTCGCAATCTTTGACACTTACGTGAGTCACACAAGTGGTGTTTTTTTTGGTTTGGCCTGGATATGAACCGACTACACTCAGATGCATAATGATTAGTTTGTCTAGCCAGCAGTCAAAATAAGTGCCATCCTCATCCTCATCATATGAATCATCTCAACTGTCAAAAAAACACATTATACACAGTCCATAACACGCATTTAACATTTGATTATTTATATTGTTTGTTAATCGTTTGGACCTCATTTAGATTTAGATAACACATTATTTGATCTGTTCATGATTTTAGTGGATTAGAAATGGGCAACATTTTTACTACAACAGGGCCTGGTAATAATTGTTGCGTAGTTACCCTGGGCAACCACATTTTGGCCATTATAAACCAACTATCCTAACTATGACTTCAGAAACTTCTGCCACTGGCACATTGATTTACTCTGTCAATGTACAATATACAATAGCAAGTTTCACTGGTAGCCCATAATGTCAAAGACAGTGAATTTTAAAATATCTAAGAGCCCTTTCTTACATTGTTTCCTGTCTAAACAGGAAGTAGTTCCATCCCACCTGGCGACATCCCCCATCTTGTCTGACGGAGCCCTCCTGATGAGCTCCTCCCTGATAGGGAAGGGCTGCGGTTCCACCATCCAGATGCTGGGCTCCGCGAGCAGCACCGTAGAGAGCGGCAACATGGCGATGAAGAAGAGGAGGAAGAGGAGGAGGAAGGCCCGGCCGGACAACATGAGGAGGGAGGAGAGCGGAGACTACTCTGAGGATGAAGACATGTTCACCATCGACATCAGCTCCGATGACGGGAAGAATATGGAGAACAGCAGGTGAGAGGACGGGTGGAAGGAAGGAAGGAAGGAAAGAAATGTCTGAATAAAAAAAGTTAAAACAAAGCCCGGTGGACATGTAACCGTGCGATCTTTCCGGGAGTGGCGGACCCCACCACCAACAATATAAACAGCCTATAGAGTATCACATGCATAACGCAAACACATCGAATGACTATTTCTTATAAAGTATCAGCTTAATGAACAAAACAAAAAAATCTCACGGATTACCACTTTAAATTTGTTTCACAGCTCAAGACATAACTGATTAAGTTTCCCCTTGTGGCTGGCCAAAGCAATTTCTGCAAAAATCTAGTAGCGGTGGCTTTAGCAGATCTACTTATGGGAAGAAGAACAGGGAGATGGAGCATGTGCAGAAGTTTAGGGCTGTGATTCTGGACTCTACATCTGAAGAGATAGTCGAGCACTCATTTCAATCTTAACAGAGAATAGACCCTGGGTTGGAATTGAATAGCGGAATAAATTGAACGAACTGTTGGTCAGACTTGAAATCTGAAAAAGGCTATGTGGGGAAGGAGAAGGGAAGGAAGGGGAAGAGAAGGAAATATAATGCAAACTAAGAAGATAAGAAGAGGGAAGAGCCAGAGTGGTGTGTGGGAGGGAGCCGGTGTCTAGTGGAACTGATGGAGATAAACAACCCGTCGCAGAAATTAGCTCCGTGTGCAGCTGTAGCGGAATCGGTGTCTGGCAGGCAAGGAGCAACAGAGCGCCCGTCACGTGGACTCTGAGCAGCCGCAAGCCACAGCTCACACACACACACACACACACACACACACACACACACACACACACACACACACACACACACACACACACACACACACACAAAAAAAACCAATGGAAACAGTAACATCAGCACTATAGCGATAATGCTGCATATAGAATAAAAATGAAGTATTCTCTGTGATTTAATTTTTGTGTGTGTGTGTGTGTGTGTGTGTGTGTGTGTGTTTTCAAGTTCAAGTTCAAGTTCAAGTTCAAGAGATTATTTGTCACATACATACACATACGGTGTGTGTGTGTGTGTGTGTGTGTGTGTGTGTGTGTGTGTGTGTGTGTGTGTGTGTGTGTGTATCTAAGAGAGGGAGTATAAGCAGTATTTTTTGCCTCTGTGCAGACATGCTATATGTTTTTCTTTGTGTGTTGCTCTCTGGTATGAACCTCTATGCTCAGTATGCAGGTCGGGAATACATACATTTGAACAAGATCTTTAAGCATGCACAGGGTAAACACATATTCTAAATATGGTGTGGTTGTTGTTGTTGTTGTTGTTGTCTTGTTGTTGTAGGTAATGTAAAAGTCTGCTGTTCTTTGGACTGTGGCTTATGTTATAGATATCTTACCAATTGGCAATAATATTGTTTGCATGTGTATAAAAGCTATATTGGTGTGTGCAGGACTTCATCCATCAATGTTTTTGTCGACGAGGGGAGCTCCTACAAGCAGACAGGGATATACGGCCACTCGGATGGGGACTGGAGCCCTATCCAGAGGTACACACACACACACCACACACCACACACCAGGGTTCCTACCAGGTCGGTGAGGTGCATGAAGTGCTTGAATTTTCGTCCTCAAAAATTGAAGTTCTGGAATACCTTGAAAATAACCAATTTTTTTGGCTGAAGTGCTTTCTCCTGGTTTTGTTATTCAAATCGTAATGCAAAAAAACTTTCCAGAATTTCTTTTAGGACATAGATGATTTCAGGGAAATGTCAATTTAAGACAGCATGGTTGGAAATACACTTATAATAGTAGATGAAAATGAGATTAATAGTAAATATATAGATTTACTGTATGTATAATTGACAATGACACTAAGATTATATTATATTTTAATTAAAAAAGATTACAGAGAAAATGTATTATATTTAGTCCTTGAAAATGAAAACGATTTGCTTAATATAGTACTTGAAAGTCCTTCATGTTATAATACCAGAATTAGGCCTAACACGCAGACTATGAAAAATTGACATGTTAGTCATTCTTCTTTCTTGTTTCAGCCCCAACGTCTCTCGTCCCACCACTCCCAAGAGTGACTCTGAGCTGACGACAAAGCCACTGGAATCGACCAATCAGAATCCAGCCATGCACTGGGCCTGGGGAGAGCTGCCGCAGGCTGCCACGGTAACAACAGCTCTCAAACAAATACACACGAGTGTTCATTTTATGTTACGGACTTGATCATCTTCTCCTAACTTTTCTCTCTCCCTCAGCCGTCTTTCCTTCCGCTCAAACACGGTCCGCCTCCACCTCCAGTCTGCCCCGTGTCTATCCCCGTCACCGACAGCACCCATTTCCGCGTGATTCCTCACGAGACGCCTTCGGAACACCCCGAAAACCGCCCGGTCGTGTCGTCTCTCCGGCTGCTGATGCCGGAGGACGCGTGTCAGACGGTCGTGACGATCGGGGCGGAGTCAGAGAGCATGAAGATGGATGCCCAGTCCATAGAAGGGGAGGCAACCATGGAAGACGTCGTGGCCCATGTGATGTCGGAGGGGGAGGAGAATAACGTGGCGCCGTGTCCGCCGTCCAAAACAGACTCTCCGTCCAGAAGGAAAGGTAACATGTTGTCATCGAAACCAGAAATTCTCCACGTCTTAGTTTATCTTTTGAATAACTTTTAAGTAACAGTAATATCCCATTTAATTTCAAACAATCACTTACAATTGGCACAGTACGTCCAAAGAATAACGTTGCCAGTGTGAAGCAGAGCAACTTCCTGTTTCTAGTCTCAGCATTTGTGTGGATGTAGCCAAAAGAGCTGATTTGTGGAAGTCAAAAGGGTCGATAAAACCCTGAAAAAACTGATAAAACGCACTGTTTATGACTATTTTTTAGATAGTATAACATACAGTATAAAGACCTTTTTGTAAAGGCAATTCAACAGGTATAAACTATGGGAACCAAACCAACCAACAAAGATTTAAAAATGGCAAACCTATCCTTTAAGAAATGGAAATGGAGGAGATTTAAACTTCTACTCCCAAGACTGCATGTCAAGCAACGACCAGCCATTATTAATCCACTTTCTATTACCTTTACATTATAAAATTTTAAACTTGTGTTTTTACTTCCTTCCTAAATCAAAGCCCATCAATTGAAGTAGATTACATCCCGTTCAATGTTCTTCTATATAGATAAGAGGAGCCGCCATCTTGGTTCCGATGGCATCTACCTGGATGACATCACTGAGCTGGAGCCTGAAGTGGCAGCGCTGTATTTCCCCAAGAGGTAAGGAAGACACACACACACACACACACACACATGCACACACACACACATATTGAGTAGTATCCCTCCCATTCCTCCCTGCCTGCGCAGTGACGGCGGCGCCACCATGAGGTCCTGCTCGGACCCAGGCCCCCGCAGCGCCAGCCTGTCCCCGCAGTCAGCCAGCTCTGGGGGGGACAGCGGGATGGACAGCTACTGCGACCACATGGCCGACCTGCCCTCTATCACCATCTCTCTGTGCGGAGGACTCACTGACAACAGGGAGATCACTAAAGGTACGTGTAATACAAAGCAAAAAAAATCCTATTAACACCCTTTTCTATGAGCTGAGGAAAACAAATTCTTGGGTTTTTTTTGTCGTGTCCTTACAGAGCAGTTCCAGAAGAAGACCATCTCCTACCAGCAGTTTTCAGAGAACCCCTCCATCATTGACGACCCAAACCTAGTCGTTAAAATCGGTTCCAAGTAAGTCATTAGCGCTGATTGGCACTGGTTTTTGCCAAGTTTATGAAATCTGTGTTAATGTCTTTTTTTGTCCCCCAGGTACTATAATTGGAACACTGCAGCTCCACTTATGCTGGCGATGCAAGCTTTCCAGAAACCTCTGCCAAAGGTAGGATATGTAGACTAGCAAATACACACCGAAGACACACTGCAGAGTACACACATACAAGGCACACAGATACTGTATAATGCTGTTTTCCTACTCCCCCTACTGGCCCAAAGTAGTACTGCAGCGTAGATGTCCTTGTCTTTTTGCGGTCAATATGCCAATATTCATCTGAAAGCCTGTTCTAGATAAACAACAACAATTGTCTTCCCTCTCTTCTCTCCCATCTTATTTGAACACTCCTCCCTCCACCCACCTGACCATCCACCCATCCCTTCATTTATCCATCCATCCACCTTTCCAGCACTCTTGCCTTAATTATATCTACGCAGCCATGGAACTCCTTCTCTGTTGTTTAACTGGCATATTCAGCTCCGGTGCCGTATGTCGGACAAAAGTCTCTCTCTATTCTTTGTCTTTCTTTGACTTCTCTTTTTCTCTTTTTCTGTTTTCTTCTCTCCTGAATCTCCCTGTCACGGAATCTCCCTACCATTTGTATCCTCTTTCTCTTTTTTGCCAAATGCCTTTTCAGTCGCAGTCTCTCTTGCTGGAATTTAGTTTCTCTTACCCTTATTTCATTTTCTTAATACACCCTAACTTAATATAATATTTTTCAATATCCTGGATCAGGCCACCTACTTTCTCTCACTCCATCACATTCCTTCAGCCATATCAGACATATTGTCATTTTTTTATTTGTTGTGTGTGATTTCTGGTTCGGTCGGCTTCAGTTCTTTATGTACGTTTTTGTTGTTCTTTGTTCTGTTGTGTTTGTGGTTGTGTGGTTGTTGTTGTTGGGTTTGTGTGTGTGTGTGTGTGTGTGTGTGTGTGTGTGTGTGTGTGTGTGTCTGTGTGCGTGCGTGCGTTCCGTTCCAGGCCACAGTAGAGAACATCATGAAGGAGAAGATGCCAAAGAAAGGAGGGAGGTGGTGGTTCTCCTGGAGAGGCAGGAACAGCAGCACTAAATCGGTACATTCCACCAGGAAACCTACCAAAACTCAGACTTTGAACAAAGCAGATTTTAGAACAAATGTGAGACCTGAAGAAAGGGAGTGATTACGGAGTATATACTCAAAGCTTTTCTTCTTGTAGGACTCCGTCTCTGAGCGCGTGGCCTGTGATTCCATTGAGCAGCCTGTGAATATGACGTCCATGAACAGGTTGGAAGCAATGCCAAACTTAAAGGAAAACTCTGGTATATTTTAACCTAAGCCCTATTTTTGGGGGGAAATGGGGCAATTGTGTCACTGAAGAACGTGGTCACGATTGCCCCCATTGGTTTAGGTTTTCCTTCAAAATCTCAGATGTTACCTTGATTGAACAACACTTCTAAAAGCTAGTTTGACCATTAATATAGAAAATAAAATTATATAGTTTAACCAAGGCCCTATAAAAAAATAATCTTGCATAAACTTCAGTCTGAAAGATTACAGAATACAGTCAGCAGCTGTAATAGAGTAAGTATGACCTAGTTAGAAGTCAAACCTTTGCAGCCTTAAATCTCCTTATTGAGAACCAAAATCTCTGTATCTTAATACATAAATAACAACGTTAAAATAGGAACTGTGTTGAAGAAAAGCCAAGCCCTTGCTTTAAGGAATCCATAACTCCAATGCTTATCCTGGTACCGTTTGATTTTCACCTGTTGACCTGTCTGTCCATTCCCAGACACAAGGAGGAGTCGTCCTCTAGCGACGATGAGCACATGTCGGGCCAGCAGAGCTCTGCCTCGGCCCATTCAGAACCTCTGCTTCCACCAGGGGGCGTGTTCTACAAGAAGACACTCCGCTTGACCTCAGAGCAGCTGGTAAGGGCACGAGTTTGGTTCAAACACTTTTGAATCATGATCACAACACTCACATAAGATAAGATAAGATAAGATAAGATAAGATAAGATAAAAATACTTTATTAATCCCCAAAGGGAAAATTCAGTGTTGCAGCAGCAATGACATCCATGACAAAACACACATAATTTACAAAAACACACTCAATGAGGTAGGTTGTCTTTGAATGAATTACATGTATATATGTGTGTCTGTGTGTGTGTGTGTGTGTGTGTGTGTGTGTGTGTGTGTGTGTGTGTGTGTGTGTGTGTGTGTGTGTGTGTGTGTGTGTGTGTGTGTGTGTGTGTGTGTGTGTGTGTGTGCGTGTGTGTGTGTATACACGCCCACAATAAAGTCTGTCAGCGTGTAAGTGTTCTGTGTGTTTACATCACAGTATGTGTAGATGTACTGTCATTATAGCATTTGCCTGTGTGCTTGAGGGTGTGTATGTACTGTACTAGAGTGTGTGTGAGTGATGGTTTCTGTAGGCAGGTGTGTGTGTGTGTGTGGGTGTGTGTGTGTGTGTGTGTGTGTGTGTGTGTATACTATATAAAAATAAATAGAATATAATAGAATTTAACATAATGAAAGTTAAAGCTTAAAAGTGGAAGTTAAATGTGAAGTAAAAATCTGCCTTGTGCATTGCCATTCAGAGGAGGAGTTTCCTCTCCGGGCACGGGGGGGGGGTCATTGTAGGTGGCTATTGCAGTCGGCAGGAATGCCCTCTTGTAATGGTCCTTATTGCAGCGGAGCTGAAGGAGACACTCTGTTGTCTGACCAGTAGGTTGCGTAGGGGTTGTGTGGTGTTGTCCATTATGCTGAGCAGCCTATGCAACATCCTTCTCTGCACAACCAGCTCTAGTGGCTCCAGAGCAATCCCCAGCACAGAGTAGGCTTTCCTTATCAGTTTGTTCAGTTTCTTGGAGTTGCTGGTTCTAATGCTGCTGCCCCAACAGATGACAGCGAGGAAAATTGCACTAGCCACAACAGAATGGTAGAAGATATGCACAACATCTTGCTGCACACATTGAAGGAGCTGAGCTTCCTCAAGAAGTAGAGTCTGCTCTGTCCCTTCCTGTAGACAGCCTCAGTGTTGCATTTCCAGTCCAGTCTGTTCTGCAGGTGAACGCCCTGTAACCCTCCACCACCTCCACCTCTTCTCCCAGGGTGGCAATAGTGTTCGGCTTAGTCCTGGTCCTCCGAAATCCACAACCACGATCACATCCACAATCTCCTTCGTCTTGGTTGAATTTAAGGGGAGGTCGTTGTTTCTACACCATGCCACAAAGCGGTCCACCAGTTAGTTCCCTGTACTCAGTCACCTGTCCACCAGTGATACACCCCACAACTGCAGAGTCATCCAAAATGTTCTGCACATGACAGGACTCTGAGTTGGATTGGAAGTCTGAGGTATACAGGGTGAAGAGGAAAGGTGAGAATACAGTCCCCTGCGGAGCTCCTGTGTTGCTAACCACCCGCTCAGACACGCATTCCCTCAGCCGTACAAACTGTGGTCTGTCTGTGAGGTAGTCAATAATCCAGGGGGTTGTAGAGGCGTCCACCTTCATCTCTTGGAGCTTCTCTCTCAGCACTGTGTGTTGAAAGCACTGGAGAAATCAAAAAACATGATCCTCATAGTGCTGCCTGCTTTGTTCAGGTGAGAGTGGTCTCGCTGAAGCAGGTAGATGATGGCGTCTTCAACTCCAACATCGGGACAGTAGGCAAACTGCAGTGGGTCCAGAGAGGTGCTCACCTGAGGTGTGAGATGGGCCAATATCAGTCTCTCCAGGACTTTCATGATGTGTCATGTTAAGGCAACCGGTCTGTAGTCATTGAGGGCAGACGGAGAGGACTTCTTAGGCTTCTTAGGTACCGGAACAGGGCAGGATGTTTCCCACAGCACTGGAACCTTCTCCTGGCTCAGGCTGAGGTTAAAGAGGTGCAGGGAGGGTGTGGGGTCTCTGTGGCTGGGGGTAGGGGAGAAGGCAGCTGACGGTCCTCTGCTGAACCTGTTGAAGAACAAGTTCAAGTCATTGGCTCTGTCCAGGCTTCCCTCAGCCAGATCCCCCTTCATTTTGTATGCCCGTGAGCTTTTTCATTCCTGACCACACATCCCGCACGTTTTTTTGCTGGTGCTTGCTCTCCAGCTTTTGCCTGCATGCATCCTTGCTCTCCCTCAGCCTCCCTTTCAGCTCCCTCTACACGCTCCTCGGTAATTCCCTGTCCCCGTCCCTGAAGGCTCTCTTCTTATTCAGCAGCTCCTTCAGGTCGCTGGTGATCCAGGGCTTGTTATGGCGGGCACATCGCACTGTCCTGGTGGGGATGGTGTTATCCACACAGATGTTGATGTACTCTGTTATACAGTCAGTCATGGAGCTGATGTCATCTCCATGGGACTCACAGAGTACGTCCCAGTCTGTGGCCTCAAAACACCCCTGAAGAGTCTCATTTGCTTCCTTTGACCACCTCCTCACAATCCTTGTGGTCACAGGTTGCTGCTGAACAGTGGGTGTGTAGGTGTGGGTGAGAAATACCAGATTGTGATCTGATCTGCCAAGGGGGGGAGGGCAGTGGAGCTGTATGCATCCATCAAATTAGCATAAAGTAAGTCCAGCGTTTTATTGTCTCTGGTGGGGCAGATAACAAATTGTTGAAAAGTTGGAAGTGTAGATGTGAGAAAAGTGTGGTTAAAATCACCCGAAATCGCTGTGAATGTTTTGTTTTGGTGTTTTGTTTTAAGTCTGGCAGTGACTGAGCTGATGACGTCACAAAGCCGCATCGGCGGAGGTAAACAATACCCCCACTCCTGTTGGCATAGTGACCTGGCACAACAAAAGTTAAAAGTGCCAGGAGTATCAACAGATATCCATTGAGCCGCATAGTATCCATATTTGCGTGAAAAATGCTACTGTGTGCAGTGTTTCACAGAAATGAAAGCGCAATATAAACACAAGAAAACACAAAAGACACAAGACGTTGACCGGAGCTACTGCAACAGGCTGCCACTAGCCATATTGCCAGAATATCTGAAAAATACAGATGGTTCCGCATCAAGCAAGAAGTTTGAGAATATGTGAAGAAGTACTCATTTTATCTTTCCCATATCACTCTTTCCTTTCTACAGCTGTCTCTGCAGTTGCAGGATGGTCCGAATGACGCCGTGTTCAGTGTGACCACGCAGTACCAGGGGACGTGTCGCTGCCAGGGGACCATCTACCTCTGGAACTGGGACGATAAGATAGTCATCTCTGACATCGATGGAACCATCACTAGGTATATGCAGATAAGGACCTGCGCTTGTACTTCGTTTTGTTTTTGGAGGCTGTGTCCTCACACACGCGGCCTTGTGTTTTCGTCTTTGTAGGTCCGACACTCTGGGCCACATCCTTCCCACCCTGGGGAAGGACTGGACCCACCAAGGCATCGCCCGCCTCTACCACAAAGTCAGCCAGTAAGCACTGTTTTGGTACCAAAATAGGGGTCTGTGGCCTAATGCGAATCAAACGGAGGGTCCTTCATGTGAAGAAGGTGGAGAATCCCTTCTGTAAAACCTGCTGTAAACCTTTCTCTCTTTCTTTCCATGATAGAAACGGCTACAAGTTCCTGTACTGCTCGGCTCGGGCCATCGGCATGGCGGACATGACCAGAGGCTACCTCCACTGGGTCAACGAGAGAGGCACCATGCTACCCATGGGCCCCGTCCTGCTCAGCCCCAGCAGCCTGTTTTCTGCCCTGCACAGGTTCCTCAAACATGGAAACAACGACAAACACACCAGACTACGTATAGTCCAATACCTCTTCGATACATTGTGGAATAATGGATGGGTGTGTGTGTTTGACAGGGAGGTGATTGAGAAGAAGCCGGAGAAGTTCAAGGTGGAGTGTCTGACCGACATCAAGAATCTCTTCTACCCCAACATGCAGCCTTTCTATGCAGCCTTCGGTAACAGGCCTACGGTTTGTACACATTTCAACTTATTCTAGTCTTTAAAATTAGAGAATCTTACCTTTATCTTGAAGTTGAGTCTACCTAGAAGTTGTTTTATACTTTATGCCATTGCGTGGATATATCAGCATCGCAAGGGCTTATTTGAATTTGTCTCTCATTATAAACTTCCCTTCTCTCCAAAAAATTCCCATTACAGGACGTTTTCTCCTATAAAGAAGTGGGCGTCCCATTGGAGCGGATCTTCACGGTCAACCCTAAAGGGGAGCTGGTCCAGGAGCACGCCAAGACCAACGTCTCATCGTGAGTCTCAGCCAAAATAAAATCTATTCTCCAATGACGAAGGTTTTGATCATATTTCTGCGGATGTTTAAATTTGGTTCTTTGGTTGGTTCTTTGTTTTGACTTTCCCTGTTTTGTGTTCTTTCCTCTGTATGGCGTGGTCTTTTCCCCTGTCCACCAACCCGCCCCAACCCTTGACCCGCACACCTCCACCCTCCAACCCTCAACTACAGCTACGTGCGTCTGGGTGAGGTGGTGGACCACGTCTTCCCTCCGCTGATGCGAGCCGGCTCCTCGGACTTCCCGTGCTCGGACACGTTCAGCCACTTCACCTACTGGAGGGACCAGCTCCCTCTGGTGGACAATCAGGGGACTACGCCCCTGCCGACTCCCAGCCCCACCAACAACGCCACCGATGGCAGAAGCTGACTGGCAGTCGTCTGTCATTAGTCAAATGCAAACGAAGGTGCTCAGACTGTCCAGGTGTGTATGGGATGTAGGATGCATATGTGCGTTGACCTAAAACATGGAGCACTTTCAGCGTAAAGCTGTAAATAGTTTTCGAAATGAGTGCACTTTCATTACAGCTCAGCATCCTTGGCTTTTTTTGTAATGTAATATGTATATAAGAAATAATGATAATTTATTTGGGCAGCTTATTACATATCATGTTGTTTTTTTGTAGCGTAAAATAGTTGCCGGCACAAACCATTCAAATGGATTGTGCTGGCATCAAAGAACTCGCGGAATTTATTCTTTGCTCTCAGTCGTTTTTCTATCCGACATTTTATAATGTAGATCATTTTTTGCAGCACTGAATGCAAATGTGCATGCACTTACTTGGGCATAATATCAACATTTTGACATTTTTATATTTGTTAAATAAACCGGTGCACTTGGTCTCACAGTTATAACGCTATATTATCTAGCGAATTAAATTCCTGTATTCTACAAAGCACTGTGCACGTGAAAAGTATGTTTGTGTCACCATATATTTTTCTGTGTGACACAGACAAATGGTTAATAATCTTATTTATGATGAAAAGCCTTAACTTATTCAAAAACTAAAGGCAAAGTAAACTTCTAGGACAAATGTAGAAACAGTATACATCTTACAAAGGAAATAAAGCACAAAGTTTGTACGAGTAATCAAAAGAGTGAAGCTTTCCATATATTATTCATACTGTGTTTTATACTTCCTTTAAAAACACACATAATGAATGTTTATTCTCCATGAATGACCTTATTCTCCCGACAATCATAACCCTTCCTCCATTCAAAACGCTCTGAAAATGTTTGTCATAATGTGTAACAAACCTGAGCCCAATACCGTGTTATGTGAATCTCATTTTTGTTGTTTTACATCCATGGAGTGTCTATTTCTGTTTTAAACAGTAGGTTCTCTTTTTCGTTCAACGCATGGGTCGGCTTCACAGCAAACATGTCGGATAAAGTTATTACAAGCTCAAAGCAAAGGAATGTTCTCGTGCACTCTCACAAGAATGGGTTTAAGAGGATTGAGGATATTTGGAAGAGGATTTTTGTTTCTCGCAATTGTATGTAGCACGTTAAAAAGAGTAATTTCCTCAGTAATTACTGAGGAAGCACTGTCATTGTGAATGAATTGCTCATCTTTACATACCACTGAATGTAACGTGTCATCACATAATCTTTTTTGTACTTGTTGAATATTAGAGGGAGTGTAGATAATGCTTTAACAATGCTGTAATTCTTTCTATGAAAGAGGTTGGATAGCGTAACGATTTGGCCTTAGTAGTTCAAGAACCGACGGATTATTGTTCATTATGTTATTTTACGCAACACCTTTTTGTTTTTGACCTATTCACTGTTAATTTGGTGTCAATCACAATCAATAAAAAAATATTTTGAATGATCCCAGTTGTGTTTTCTACTGCAAGGACCATTTTTTTTGCGTGTGTCTCAGAAACGGAAAGAAACGTCTCTCTATGGTCTCAGCTTATTCATAAGTACAAAGGCCTTCTACTTGCTCACACAGTGCAACACAGCTTTTTGTTTAATTTTTTATAGAACATCAGGGTCGCCACATGTGGGACAACGAGGGAGGGAAAGGCACGGTTATTTGTACAGCACATTTCATACACAAGGGCCATTCGAATTGCTTTACGTAATGCATCGAATACACGATAGAAAAGGAAAGAAGGACAAAAGCATAGAAACCCATGCCAGGTAAAGATATTCAAGTGCGATGTCGTACATGCAGCTGCTGCCGCTGCTGCAGTGTCCCGCACCCAAGAGGCATCGCAGGGGCCCCGGCACAGCGCTGGGTCCCCGCACAGAGCAGCAGGAGGAGGTTCTGCAATGCAGCCTCTCCATTGGCCTGCAGGGTGCAGAGAGAGAGCGAAAGAGAAAGAGAGAGAACGAGAGAGAGAGAGAGAGTGAGGCACCTGCTGGACACCATGCCGGCCCCGGTAAGAGACTGTGCTATTTTTTTACTTCTTCAACCGACCGTTGCTTTCTAATCGCTGTTTTCGGTTCCCTCCGAATCGATGAGTCGACGCTCCATCGCTGCGAACGGGGTCGGATCCAGCGTCGACGTTGAAGTCCGAAACGACGACCACGACCTGTGTTTTTTTTTTTTTTTTTTTTACACCCTCGCACCAGGCCAGGGATCCCCCACGAAACGTCTTTGATGAAGTTTGAGACTTTTTTTGTCATTGTTCTTGGTCCGTATCCAGGGTGCGAAGAGCAAAGGCCCTATTTACTGTAACGTCCCGGGGGAGTCGCTCCCAGCGGGACAGCGCTGGAGGTCAGTGAGTTCCCAAAGTTCTCTGAGTACTGTACCTCCTCCAACTTCTACCCCTTCACTGGCATTGGGAGAAAATTTTAATAAAATTGCATAAATCATGTACTGTATGTACGTTTTAAAACATTACATATAACCGATATATATATATATATATATATATATATATATATATATATATATATATATATATATATATTCGGAGTACCACATGCAGTACCCCAAAGTATCACTAGTGCCCCATTTGAGAAACACTGGATTAGAAAAACGGTACCAAAAAGACCCAAATGAATGCTTATGATAATAATAATAATAATAATAATAATAATAATAATAATGAGGATAATAATAATGATAATAATAATAATAATAATAATGATAATAATAATAATTTAACATAATAATACTAACAATAATAGTAGAGGTAATAATAATAATAATAATAATAATAATAATAATAATAATAATAATAAAAGTATAAATAAATAAATATAAAGACTCTATGAAAAGTATAGGAAAGAATGATCTGATCTAAGAACTGAATACAATACTTCCTATTCTATTCAATATTCTTCTTTGCCGGGTCAACTTGCGCCGAACAAATAATGAAGGTCAAAGTCTACGTTCAAAAAAGAATCGAATGCACAGCATAACACAGGGTCATTCTGAACAGTGAAACAGCTACGTAGAAAGCATTAGAAAGAAGATATTATTAGTTGGAGATGAGACAGAGGGTGGTGGTGTCGTCTGCAAACTTAAGGATGACGTTGGAGCTGAGCGTGGCTGAGTACGTAGCCCCGAGGGGCAGTGCAGAGAAGGTGAGGTGACCGAGTTGCAAAGGGAGGTGTTAAGACCCAGGATCCTGAGCTTGGGAACGCGCTTAGCGGGCAACCTGTAATCTACAAACAGCAATCCTCATGTATACACATACACCATTATCCACAGTTAGTGTTAGGGTGCACTGTCAGAGCAATGGCGTCGTCTGTAGATCTATTGGGGCGGTATATGAATGGAAGGGCGGCCAATGTGTCAGGAAGGGTGGAGCAGATGTGGAGTCTGACTAGCCCCTGGAAGCACTTCATGACGATGGAGGTCAGTGCTACAGAGCGGTAGTCACTCAGGCAGGTGATGGAATGTTTCTTTGGTGCGGGGACAACGGTGATCTGTTTGAAGAAGGTGGGGACTGTAGACTGCTTCAGGAAGAGGTTGAATATAGAGGTGAATACCTCCGCTGGGTGGTCGGCGTAGGCCCTCAGGACACGGCCTGGAATACCATCTGGCCCTGGTGGCTACCGAGGATTTACTCTTTTAAAAGCTGTCCTCACATCAGCCGTAGATAGGGACAGAATGCAGTCATCCTGGTCCTCAGCTGGTCTTCCAGTAGGAATGGTGTTGCTCGCCCCAAATTGAGCGTAGAAGGTGTTGAGCTTATCAGGGAGAGAGGCAGCAGACATCACTACCATTTCTCCCTTTACAGTCTGTTATGGATCGCAGTCCCCACCCCATGGGTCTGGGGTAAGAGCTGTGGTAGTTAGGCTCCAACTTATCCCTGTAGTCTCTTTCTGTATCTCCCGTAGATGGCTTTCCGTAGGTCATATCTGGACTTCCTCAAGGCCTTCAGGTCCCTGGAGCTACGGTATAGGCAGAGGAACGTGTTCTGAGCTTAGCACGGATATTGCAATAAACCCTAGGCTTTTGCTTGGGGAAAGTCCTAACATTGACTTTCGGGATGACATCGATGCACTTTGAGATGTAGGCTGAAACAGAGTCTGTGTATTCATTAATGTCCCCATCAGCTGCAACACAGAACATCTGCCAGTCTGTAGTTTCAAAACAGTATTCAATAGACCCGGGTATAATCGGCTCCACCTCCGATCGGCTCTGATGTGAACAGGACATCCGGGTTGAGTTTAGTCGTTTTGGGTGCATTTTACAGTTTCCCCGGGTTCTCTGAAATGCAGCACAATTTTCCCGCTTTACTTGAATGCGGCATGGGCTCCCCCCAGTCTTTCGTCTCCCGGTTGCTAATCTCACGGAGAAACCACTACGCGGTCTACACAGCGCAACCCTCCTGTCTTTAAAACAACCGTCCATGCTTGCTTGTAAACCAGAGCATCTCTTTGTTAGAACTCACTGTGCTGTCTGTGGAAATAGAGCTGCACTCTCAGTGACGGGTGGCCGTTTGATGCCGTGCAGGGTACAATATTTATTTGTTGAGTTTTTACTTGAAAAACATTTTCAGTAAGTTACTTTTCTTTGAAATAAGAAAAACATTGTGGTATTGCTATGCATAATTACCATTGCACAGCTGTTATTTTACCGACGCCTCGCTGGATTTTAATCTTAAATCTTAAATTTTGGATCTTAAACGACACCTCAACTGCGTTCGTAGCTTATGCCAAAGTATGTGTTCCAGATAGTTTTAGCTGGGTTGGACATATTTCGGCATCAGATGTACTGTGTCTGTGCCTGTGTCTGTGTTAAAATGGCTCAAAATTTGAATGGTTTTTCGCTAATATCTGCTTTGATGTGGATCGATATGTATGACACCTCAACCACAAAGTCTTTGTGACAGGTTCAAACAAGACGGAAACCATATTTGTGTGTTCTTCTGAAGTTGGTCTTCCAGATAGTCCAGATAGTCCTGGGGGCTGGACCCCTAATAAAATTGAATAAATAAAAACAAACCATCTCATACATGCTATGTAAACATGCCCCTCACTTCCAGGATATGGACTCATGCAGACCAGATCTGGAAGATGAAGACGGGGATGAAGATGAGGAGTTTGTGGACATTTTGCAGGAGCGGAGGGAGAGCAGTGACCTAAGCCACGCGCTCAGGGCCTTCAACCCAGTGCCTTACAGGGGATCCACGGCCTGCTCCACCCGAGACCTCAACACCGCCGTGCTGGAGTCCCACTACCTCCGCTACATAGCCAAGGAGGTGGGACGATGTGGTGGTTCTTTTTTGTTTATACTGTATACTGCTATCACAAAATCAGTAGCCCACACGCCGGCCCTTTGTTTGTTCCCTTCCCCTCCTAGATCGCCATGGAAACCGGGGCATCGGTGGACGAGGTGAAGGAGGAGGCTCGCGGGATCCTGAACGAAATGTCCCACAACCTGCAGCTGGGCTTCATCCGGCTGATGGGCTTCATGCTGAGCAAGGTGTTCAAGAGGCTGTTCCAGAACATCTACGTCAACCTGGAAGGGCTCAACAGGGTCAGGATCCATACTTTATACCTTTATTATGACTAGTTGTGCAAGGAATTGACAGTGTGGTTTATTATAGTGTAAACAATGTACATTGAACCATTGAATGGACTATGATCCATTGTGTAGAGAGCATTCATAAAAGAAGAACTTTATTGGAGGTTCTTCAGTGATATATTTTCTGAGCAACTGTCCAATGTGTACTTAAATTATATTTATATTAATATTATTTTGCCCTGATTATATATTTATTTGTCCCCTCCAGCTCAAACAAGCTTTTCAGGAATTCCCTGTAATTCTGATGCCCAATCACAGGAGTTATGTTGACTTCCTGGTCATCTCCTTCATCCTTTTCACCTACGACCTGCCCATTCCAGTCATCGCTGCAGGAGTTCGCAAGTATCTATTACAATTGAAGCGCCAATTAACCACTTTACTGATGTATTATAGGATATAGTATTTATAATAAGTCTTATCTTATTTGAACTTATCTCATAGCAAATAGAGATCACAGCAGCATTTCCATCTATTGGGGTGCTGACAACCTTATCTATCTATCTATCTATCTATCTATCTATCTATCCATCCATCCATCCATCCATCCATCCATCCATCCATCCATCCATCCATCCATCCATCCATCCATCTATATATCTATCTATCTCCCTTCATTTTTTCCTTCCTCCAGCTCTGGCTGGCATGAAGATGATCGGTGAAATCCTCCGCCGTTCCGGTGCGTTCTTTATTCGCCGTGCCATCGGCTCAGACAAGCTGTACTGGGCGGTGCTGTCGGAGTACGTCAAGACCATCATCAGGGTACGACCTGACGGCCTGTAATTTACTGCCTATACGACTGAGGAAAGAATGAACAAAGTCAGTAAAGTTCGTACGGTACTTACGTAGTTTTATTACAACCGGTACAACAATGGCGCACTCTGGTCTGCTACCAAGGTATGAGCGATGAGACAGGGTTCTGTCTCCTCTTAAAGCCCCTCTCCTCCCCCAGTGGAAAAGTACTGGAAGGGCAGCACACAGAGTCAAGTTGAAAAGTACTGGAAGGACGGCACATAGAATGAAGTGAAAATGTACAGAGTTGTACAATATGGAAACTGAAAGTTACTGAGTTATGGACTATGAGAGGGGGGGGGGGGATGCACAGAGAGGGGTAGATAGAGAAGGAGAGGGAGGGGGAGAGAGGGGGAGAAGTTTGACCGAAGCTCGTAAAATAGACTTCAGACCTCAGCAAAAAATAACCATTTTATACAGTGGTTTCTTTGGCATAAAAAAAAAAATGCTCTTTGCTTATTTTGATAAAACTATTAAAGTTATTTTTTATATATTTCATCTCTATAGCACCTAGACCCCAAACCCTGGGTTTGACGTATTCACAACTAAAACTACTATTGTCTGATTATTTATATTAAACATACTTTGTGTAGACAGGATTTGCTCCAGTGGAGTTTTATGTCGAGGGCCTGAGAAGTCGCACCCTGAAGTCCCTGACACCCAAGTTAGGTGAGTGGAGACATATTTTTGCTTGGATGCAGATGAGTCTTGTGTTTGTCTTCATTCATGTGCAGTGTATACACACATGTATACACACACATTATCTTTACATCTTTACATTATATTGCGAAATTGCACTTCCATCACCCACCTGGATGCAGGTTATTTTTCAGTGTTATTGTACTTTAATTAATATTGTGACTATCCATTTTTTTAACCATTTTATCATATTTTTACATTTATTGTTGGGTATTTTGAAAATGTGTATTTTTTGTAAATTACATAGTGCTTTTCATACTGTTTTATCACCTATTCTAAACCTTTTATTCTACTTACATTGCTAAATATGCTGACGCTTGCTGCACTCTTATGCACATGACCAATAAACTACTTAAACTTGTTTCAATTGCTGTTTTACACCAAAATTAGCAGGTATACCCGGATTTTTTAAACGCCGTTTAAATGCCGTTTTTTGTTTATTTATTTTTTCTGGTGCGTCGACGTCACCAACATGCCGGAAAAGAGGCGTTTCATGTTTCCAGTGTGATTGTGAAAAAACAGTAGAGGAGACAGCAACTTAAACAAACAACGACATCAAAAAAAAATGGCTCATCACCCAGGGAGACTCGGTTCCCTTCGTTCCTACAAAAGAGCTGTTCAAAAGAATTGGATCGTTTGCAGCCACCTGAATTGCAGAAGGACCGAAGCGGGGACGCTCCTCTGGTTCAGACCGGCTTGGGGCGGTGCTGGAGTTGCTTGGAGTCTGGTGGGGTGCGTGGGGCTCTCCACTGTGCTCCCTACGGATTCTTCATCGGTTATGAAATGATGACGATGAATGACATTTCTGTCTATTGACGCGTCAACTTCCAGAACTTGAACACACATCACATCGCACCGATGAAGGGCCAAAGTAGTGTTTACATCACAGCTGATAAAAACCTGTGTCTATTGCAGGGTCATTTGACCTTGGAATGAAACCTGGGTGTAACGTTTCCCACTAATGAAAAATGCCGGTTTTTAGTGGGTGTTACCGGGTTTTTGGCGCAGTGGGAAAGGGGTTTAAGATGCATGTGTGTTTGTTGTTTCCCAACCTATATATTTATATATTTTTCGCAGGAATGATGCAAATGGTGCTGGAGCCCTTCTTTAAGGGCGAGGTGTATGACATCACGCTGGTGCCGATCAGCATCAGCTACGACCGCGTGCTGGAGGAGTCTCTGCTGGCCCACGAGCTGCTGGGGTTCCCCAAGCCCAAGGAGACCACCAGGGTACATACAGCCCCACAGTGTCACTAAGCAACAGAAAACAACAACCTTAAGCCTACTGAAATATAGGGCTGAATGATTTGGTAAAATAATCAAATTGCGATTTTTTTAGACCAATATTGCGATTGAGATTTAGTATGCAATTTTTTAAAAGTCCCTTATTTTCTGTATTATTCATTAAAAACAACAACAACAAGCAACAACACAACACAAACAATAAAACATTCTATAGTATGACCAACACAACACTGGATACAGTCAACATGTAAACGGCTCTTTCCTGGAGGCCAGGCCACCGTGTTATGATGAAATGAGATTAAATGATATGACTAACATATCTTAATTCAACTTCTGAATTATAAAAAAAAAAAAAAACCTTCAATCACAGCCTAATATCGACTCATTGATTTAACTTCAAGTCTTGTAATTGTTTAAATATGAAAATTAACATTCTAAAAATATGCAGCGTTTCAGCACAAATGTGTCCCACCACAGCACAAGCCGCCATCTCGTGCATTTCTAAAATCGCCAGGAACAGCCAAATAAGTTGAAAAAACCTTTGTTGAAGGAAAATTAGATTTTTCCAGATTCGTGTTTCTTTGTGTTTTTTTATTTCTCAACGTATTTTCAAAACCGGGTTTGATTTATAAATAGTAGAAAAATGTGAACTCAAATACTGTGACGTCAAATATTCCCGTTAGATTACATGGGGAAACACAGTTCACTTACCGAGACGCTGAACAGAGCTAAACAACGCAGATTGATTATTTCCTTTGAAGTGACCGTCCAGGTGAAGATCATTCATCCATATTCCATGTGATGTGAAGTCACAATGTGAAACCGTATTGAGAGAGTTCAACCTTAAAATCGTATGTGTTTTATACACACACGGAGACGTTGTTGTGGAGGGGGCGTGTCACTGATGTCACCGTCACTTCCGTAAACAAGACGAGGATCCGGTTTCACTTGTCAAAACTTTTATTTCCCTGTGTTGTTATTGATTACGAGAAGCAAGTGGAGGACGATCTAAATCATATTTCGGACCTTAATCTGACCAGTGCGATAGATCCAGTCAGTTTAAGCAGCGCCCACTGGACTTCATTTTCCGTGATGTAGTCAGTTCTCCGACAGCGACGCTGAATCTGATATTACTCCGGACTTGGAGAACATTTCAAACAGCGGATTTCAACCATTTACCATTTAGCATTAACCATTCAACCTGAATGTGACGATGAAACGGAATATTTTCAAGAACCACCCGAGGAGACCGACGATACACGTGTCACAACGGAAGAAGTTGATGACTTGATGAAGTCCGTTAAGGTTGGTGATTTAAAATAAAATAAAATAATTCCACTTTTATGAAACATGTATATTCTAACTGTTAAATAAAATCATTTTTCAAAACAGAAATACTTTCAACGTTCCCTCAAAACACAAGAACAAAGAAGTGATTGGCCCATTCAGCAGTATGTTAATTAGCCTTTGTTTGTCCGCCAACCTCATTTGCATTCTGGGAGCTGGCTGAATGAACCTGGTGTGGGTAAAAACTTTGAGGGTGATTATCTCAGAAACACAGTTTGCCACACCCTTGTCATTAACAAGTCATAGTTAAAAAAATGTTTTCTTGATTTGCACAAGTGACACCTTGTTTGGAAGCTCTGATTCTCCTCTTTGAAATGCTGTGAAAAACAAAAAAAGTCGAAAACCGCAAAATGACCCTAAAGTCTGCGGTGGGTCATAATGTATTCTTTTTTGTAAAAATGCTGCGCACATACGTCCACATGTATGACATGACATGGCATGTCGACCAATAATGAGCTTCATGCTCATTCAAAAAAAAAAAAAAGGCAAAAAAAGAAAGGCGCATTATTCTGGAAGAGGCCTCTGGACTCTACAGGTGTTCCGAGCTTGGTCAGCAGCGCACACCCCGCACAGCGCACTGTGGCCCAGGCCGGAGCACCGGGTCTCACTGTGGGGCAGCGCAGAGGATTAAAGCAATCGGGGGGCACGGAGAAAGTGTCCCCGTCACACACGGTTTCGTTCCATACGCGCCAGTTTCGTTCCATTAAGAGACGTAAAATAAAATAAAAACACACTGCTCTGGCATCAGCATCGTCGGTACCGCCGGAGAGGGAGACAGGTGCACAAAATGTGCCCCGATAGCTCCCTCTCTGCAAACCCGCCCCCTCCTGGGAAGGCGTGCTAGGCGGCCGCCAATCTTGCCTAAAGGAAGAGCCAGCCCTGGACAGACTCATTGGTGAGATTGGTGCAAAAACAGTAACTTTTTTCTTTAATCGCAGGCTTTGGGATTTGAAAATTGCGTTCTGTTACATTACGATGTCGGTTTGAATTCGATTAATCGTTCAGCCCTACTGAAATAGTGTGACAAACTGAATAACAAAATATAACAATATGAGAATGTGATCAGTTCCGTGTCCATCTGACGGATTAGGACAGAAGTAGCATTGAAACCCCAAAACGAATTAAATTTTTTTTATATTTACTTAGATACATAAATCTTGTTCTCCCTCTCGGTTTTCACCGTCTTATTAGAGCCGCTCAGATCATCCTCTGAATTTCGCTGATGTTTGGTTTGCTGATGTTTGGTTGCACCCCCCAGGGTCTGCTGAAGGCCAGCAAGGTGCTGCAGGAGGATTACGGCTCCATGCACGTGCACTTTGGCCGTGCTCTGTCAGTCAGACGGCTGTCTCAGGGATCTATCAACCGCAGCCACTACAACCTCACACCTCGGTACGCCGGTCTATTCACCTCTCTTTGTCCTCACTACATTTAGTCTCTCACTAAATACCATTTCCTGGTTCCTCCCCCTGGTCCTACTCTCAGAGACCTTCCCCAGAAGCCCAGTGCAGACATGCAGGCCTGCGTGAGTCAGCTTGCCCACCTTGTGGTCCGGGCCCAGGAGCGGGGGTCCATCCTCGGACCCTGGTCCCTCATGGCCTGCGTGTTGATCCAGAACCCCGTGGATACTCTCACAGAGCAGGGCGTGGCCTGGGACCAGCTCACCGAAAACACCCTGTGGCTCAGGACGCTGGCACTGGGCTTTGGGGCTCGCCTGAACTGGCCTGGTGAGTTGGGGAGGGTGGATGGATGGATGGATGGATGGATGGATTTGGGATATTGTGCCTTCCTCTCAGGACCTGAAACTAACTTCTAAAAGTAGTTGCTAAACTGGCAACCCTGCATCAGCTGTTGGTTGCTAAGACTACCAAAATGGTTGCTGAATTTTATTTGAATGATCCTGTTTAATGACCTGTGTCACAACGTACGTCGCTTTGGTTGCTGTGTTGGTCGCTCGGCTGGCTGCTTTGCTGTGTTGGTTCTGGCTATGGTCACTCAAAGTCTGCGGGCGGTGCTTAATGAGTTAATTTGCATTTCCAAAATATGTTCCCACTTCCCTCCACTCAAAGTTTTGCGACAGTTTAAGTACCAGAAAGCCAGGAGCTCTGGTGAAACCTAGTATGATTTTAATTTATAACGCCTGTTTTGTTGACTGGGAATGCTGGGTTGTATTATATTTCCTTATTTTGAACACAGTGTCGTTTTCTAACCCAGAACAAGAAAAACAAATAATGTCTTTACTTTTATTCTCATCTATTTTTCTACTGAAGTGCGGTTTGAAAGAGATTGTAGATGTATTTTTGTTTTGATTTATTAAGTATCAATAAAAGCTATTAATTGTATTGTGTGTTGTATTAAGCTTGTGTGTTTTTAGTTTTTTGTTTTGTTAAATCTCAGTACCACTGCCCAATGCCATAGACACACTACATGACTTTCAAAGTCGTCAGATTGCTGTGCTCACCCTCACTGGGGAGGAATCCCCAGTGAGGGTCTCAAAACTACATTTTGTCACGAAAACAGACGGGAGGATTGAAATAAGAAATATATAAAAAACCTAAAGAAGAAAAGTAAAATATATATGTTGTGTGTTTCTGGCTGCTGCTCCGTGCACTGCCGTCTCTTCTCGTGATACTGAGATTTACACAAACACAACAAAACAAACAAAAGTACACAAGCTTAATACAGCACACAATACAATTAATAGCTTTTATTTATACTAATCAAATAAAAACAAAAATTACATCTACAATCTCTTTCAACATATCGATCAAAAGTTTGTCATGACCGTTTAGTCTGAGCCTTTGTTTTCCCCTGTACAGTCTGTAGGGGGCGTTTGTACCATGTACGGCTCTACAAGGCAAAGAAAGGAAAAGCAGGAATCTGCATCTCACGATGGTCCACTAAATACTATTCTGGAAGGTCTGTTTGGGAGATCAGACAGATTAGATGAATGTAAGTTGGCACAAGTGCCAAGATTCACTCAGGAGATGTTTAGTGGATTAAAACACTTTAAGCAACTTACCGTCAGAGAACCCCGATGACCTGTCTCACTCCAGACGTCTCGTGCACTTGGACACAAAACACATGCACACACACACACACACACACACACACACACACTGTCCTGGGTGTGATTTGTCCATCGCAATAAAAATCCCAGTGTCGGCAGGTCCTTAACATACCTTGAATATCAATTTATAAGGTCTTCATTTTCACATAAACATTTGATCCATATATTTCTTCCCTTCTCCATCAGAGTTAACATTTCTGAAGTTATATAACCTACCGCTGAACTTAATTCTTACTGTACCCTTATCCTTACCTGTGGAGAGAAATCAAAGACGATCCTTATACTCACCTGTCTGAAGCAAAACAAAGTTTATTTTTTAATTTGATTTATTACTGTACCTAATCACTTACCTTGCCATTTGATTTTTTTCTTATTTATTATTTATCATTTTTTGTATTTTAGTTATTTAATTATTCATTCTATTTGTTATGATTTGTATTTTTTTTATATGTTTTAAATTATATAAAAATAGGTCGTAAGGATTTTAATAAATAATTATAATCATAATCATAATCATAATAAATATAGCTACAGGTAGCAATAAAAGTGATCCATTTTTGTCGTTTTAGGTATGTATTACAGTTTTCCGGGTTCTGTGAAACGCAGCACAAGGTACAACTAGCAGCCTTCTAAATGCGGCTGTAAACAAGGGTTTGTCATTGCTGTAACTCATCCTGATGCTTGTGTTAATACAGCCGTACTCTCAGAGGCTGATGAGTCTCAGCGTCCATTTTCCGGAATGTAAAACAAGGTCACAACAATGTTTACTTTTAATGAAGTATCAAATTTTTCATGTGTTTTTACAAGAGTATGTCTCATGCTCCTGTGTTCGACAAATCACTGTGCACTTACGTCACTGAATGTTTCTCTTCTGTCGTTCAGTTTAAATATCCCCCAAGAATGTTTTTTTAACAATTAGGATCATTTGTGGATCATGAAGTGCGGACACTAAAGAAAGCGTCGATTTGTCCAAAGGTTCTTATAAACCTCCTGCGGTGCCAAAACATCTTCTTTGAACGATTATAGTTATTTGGCGTTTTGTAAAACGCAGCACGAGTTACAGTGTTCGGAGTTTCCTTTAAACGCCACATCAGCTCAAGTTGTCTGTCTTGATGTCGCACTCGCAAGTGGCTGGATGCAAAAGAGTTCCGAGAGACGAAGCTTTGACTTATATAACTTCGGATGATGATGTCACAAAGCGACCCACTCCTGAAACTAATGAAATTTCGACAGTTTTTCATTCATTTCTACTCCAAATGTAGATCGATATTGATCAAACTCGAACGACAAAACATCGGAAACGTCCTGTTTCTAACGGGATCTCAACCACACACTGCCGTTGTGGTGTTTCTGATACTTTTAGCCCGAAAACGCCAATATTAGAAATAAAAAAAGTGCCGGCTGGGCCCCTTATAATAATAAATATAGCCGCAAGCAGCAATATATGGGATCTAGCTTAGTCGTATTAGATACGAATTACAGTTTTTCGAGTTCCCATAGAACACACCATCACTTTCTATCAACACCAATTACACAAATGCGCGGCCAGAGTCACAACCTGCAGATATATAAGGAATTGGATGTTGATGTCACAAAGCGCCCACTCAACAAACTCATGTCGCTACTCATTTACATTTACATTACATTTAGTCATTTAGCAGACGCTTTTATCCAAAGCGACTTAAAAGGAAGAATAACATTCAAGCTACATTGCAACAGAAACATTAGTGTAACAATAAATAAATAAATAAATACTGCTAAGTAGTGCTAAGTAATTGTAAGTTAGGAGAGGAGCTGGGTCTTCAAGTGCTTCTTAAAGACAAAGAGTGAGGCCCCTGCTCTGGTGGTTTTTGGCAGCTCGTTCCACCAACATGGAACTACAAATGAGAACAGCCTGGATTGCCGTGGTTGTGCAGCCGGCAGAGCCAGGCGACGCTAATTTGACGAGCGCAGCATCCGGGTGGGTAACATGTGCTCTTACAAGAGCATTTAAGTAAGTGGGAGCATTCCCAGCAATCACTCTGTAGACAAGCATCAGAGACTTTAACTTGATGCGGGCGGCTACAGGTAACCAGTGGAGCTCGATGAGCAGCGGAGTGACATGTGCCCTCTTTGGCTGGTTGAGCACCAGTTGCGCCGCCGCATTCTGTATCATCTGTAGTGGCTTCACCGCACAGGCCGGCAAGCCTGTTAAGAGGGCGTTGCAGTAGTCGAGGCGGGATATCACCAAGGTTTGTACCAGCAGTTGAATGGCATATTGGGTCAGTTACGGCCTGACTTTTCGGATGTTGAATAGTGCGAAGCGGCACGACCAAGAGACGGCGGCAAAATGGTCCGAGAATGTCAGTTGGTCATCGATAATGACACCACCTTCCTTGCAGCAGGTAGGAGAAAGAGATAAAGAGTCAATTTTGATATCAATGTTGTGATAAATACCTTGTTTGGCCGGGAAGACCAACAGTTGCGTTTTTGCCAGGTTTAGTTGAAGATGATAATCCTTCATCCACGTGGATATGTCAGCGAGGCAATCCGAGATCCGCGTCGAGACAGTGGGGTCATCAGGCAGGAAGGACAGATAGAGTTGAGTATCATCCGCATAGCAGTCATATGAACAACCATGCGAGCGGATAATCGGGCCCCAGCGAGGTGGTGTATATGGCAAAGAGGAGGGGTCCCACACAGAGCCTTGGGGCACCCCTGTGGTGAGGTGGTGAGGCACAGACAACTGTCCTTGCCATGTCACACTGAACGAACGCCCAGTGAGGTAAGATTCGAACCAGGGAAGTGCACTGCCAGAGATGCCCATACTTGAGAGTATGGACAGGAGAATGCTGTGATTGACAGTGTCAAAAGCAGCTGATACGTCTAGCAGAATGAGAACCGAGGATTGGGCAGCAGCTCTAGCAGTTTTTAAGGCCTCCGTCACAGACAACAGGGCTGTTTCGGTGGAGTGACCGCTTTTCAAGCCAGATTGAAGTGGATCAAGAAGGTTGTTTCTTGACAGGAATTCTGTAACCTGTCTCGAGACCGCCCTCTCAATGGTTTTGGAAAGGAATGGGAGGAGAGAGACCGGCCGATAGATTTACACTCGAGTGGGATCAAGTGATGGTTTTTTGAGCAGTGGTGCTACCCTAGGCACTTTGAAAGCAGAGGGGAATGTGCCAGAAGTGAGGGAAGAATTAATCAAATGTGTGATTGCCAGGGTGACAGTCGGTGATATGGCTTGAAGGAGGTTAGATGGGATCGGCTCGAGCGGACGGGTAGTAGGACGGCTACATGTTAGTAGTTTAGATACCTCACTCTCAGCAAGAGGGGTAAAACCAGGGAACTATGAGCCTTGAGCTGGAGTAGACAGGTTGTGACTCCACCTGATCGCAAGTTTTAGAACTGTATCGGCGATGTGCGTATTTCTGCTACGTCCAGTAGATTTTCTTTGGTTTTTCACTAATTCCTGCTTCAAATGTGGATCAATATTGATCAAAATTGGGGTACGAGATGTCTGAGACGTCCCGGTTCTAACTAGACCTCAACCGTGTTTGTGGATTCAGTGAGTGTCGTGTTCCAGACAATTTTAGCCAGAAAAATGCCAAGGAGAATAAAAATAATAATTTTAAAAAACCTTATAATTAAAAGGTATTTAAATAAAAGTATTACATTTAACTTTCCGACACCTGAGCTCCACCCTATTCCATCACCGCTCTGATTTATTTGTCTGTATTTCTCCCTCTCCAGGACAAATCCCCCCGTTGGACGTGATGTCGTCCAGCATAAACCAGCACCACTCTGTGGTGCGTCGCAGAGGGGGGCACCTCCTCCTGGTGGAGGAGGCGGGGCTGCCAGGGAAGCAGCCAATCAGCTCAGAGGAGGGTGTGGCCTGGAGGGCAGCGGCCGTGCTGATGGTGGCGTCCTACAGGAACCAGGCGCTGCATGTGTTTGTCCGCCCAGCGCTGCTAGCCGTCGCCATGGAAACCACAAAGAGCACCCAGAGGGGTGAGTATCGACTTGATTTATATATTTTCAAATATACGACAATATATTCAATAGGAATATAAACCTGGTCATTTAATTTCCAGATGAGCTCTTTGCCTTCTTCGGTTTTCTTCAAGACATTTTCTCCAATGAGTTCATCTTTATCCCTGGACAGTCCACTGGGGTAATGGAATTCATCTAACACTATGATCACTCATTTTCATTTCACATCATAGTGGAAAAGGTCATCATGGTGGTATTGTTGTCTAAATAAATGATTTCCATAATGCTCTTAACTCCTGGGCTTAATTGGAAACTTCTCGTGAAAGTTATTCTTCAGCGTCCATGTCTAGTTACTCTGCTGAAATTGTGTTTTTCATTTTTCAGGATTTTGAGGAAGCCTGTTCGCTGCTGGAGAAGCGTCGAGCCGTCCATTCTGGCCCTCAGGAAATTAAAGAGTTGGAGGCGGGGCTCCGGACCACTTCCTTCCTGCGAGCGCTGCTGCGACCCTTCATCGACTCCTATCAGGTATCACACGCCCAAATACAATTCCTCAGAGGTTTCTTTGTGTTGTGCATCCTAATCTGGTGGATGTTATTTTGCCCAGGTGGTGTTCAGTCATCTGCTTGAGGAGGGAGTGAACACATTCCCAGAGAAGCACTTTCTACCTGCTGTTCGAAGTGTGGCCATCAGACGTATCCTCTCAGGTAATAATGGACGGAATGGATAGACCCCACCCTTATTAGTGAGGGAAATTATTTGTGTTTTATCTGAAAAAATATATTGAAGTTGAAAGTAAATGTTGTAAATTATAAATTAAATTAAAATAACATGTATACATAAATATAAAATATATGTATACAAAATATATGTATTAAAAAATGTAAAATAAATAAAATAAACATAACTTTGCAGTGGAGCCCCTGCAGTTCCTATAGTGACCCCTGGTCAAATTCAGTTCACAGTTTTGGAACCACTGTATCTAGAGTTGAATATCTACTAAGAGAAAGCACTGAACCCTGTGGTTTTAATTATGTTCATTTACCACGTGTGACTAGATGCTGCTGCCGTTAAGTCCTGTCAGTTATATTTCCCCACTTTGCTCATGCGTCTCCCAGGTGAGCTTCACTCCTACGAGGCGCTCTCCTCTGACACACAAAAGAACGCTTTGTCTGTCCTGCTGCGGCTGGAGGCCGTGACAAAGTTCAGGACGTAAGTAATAAGATCAGCGCCTTAGTAAAGCTGTTTGGCATTAAGCTCATCTTGTGCGGTGGTTTGAGAAGCTGTCGGCATTAATCTGCTGTTCTCCGGCGGCAGCGTCGAGCAGAGCCGGTTCAGAGTCAACAGATCAGCCGTCAGAAGGATCGGAGACGTACTGTGTAAGAACGGAAGCTGCTCATTAATGAAGCCCCTTTCTGTGTCACCTGACCCGCATTTACTCATGACGGCTTCGTTGTCGTTGCAGCTGGTAAAATCCCGCTGGGGACGCTGAAGACGCCACCTGATGCCAGACTCTAGTGTCCGTGGAAAGGATCCATTTTCGATTCCTACCCCCTCCCCTCCCCCAGACACAGTACAGTCACCTGACTTGAAACCTGGACACGTTCCATTGTTCAACAGTCTCCTCCTCCTCCTTTTTATCTGTCAACGGTCTGATTAGATTAATGGTAAAGTAAAAATAAAAACTCTAGATGTTGTACGCCATTTGGCTGAGGGAGAAAGTAACTCTCAAAAACGAAACCAGACCACCTCACTGGCCTCACGTGTTTGGCTTCTATAACAGTACAGACGACCTGTGACCTCTAATCACCTAATAACCTTGTACTATCCCAATGCTTTTCTATGTTAGTAGTCCACTAGTAAACTAGAATAACATCTATACAGAAAATGAAGAAACAAAGCCTTAAAACTGGAATTAGATATAGCTATATATATAATAATTGACTGTATTCATTTAAACAATCACCACGTCAAAATAATGTGACGCCTGAATACTTGTTGGAAACATTTATTTTTTTTTAATTTCTGTACATCTCAGTGAATGTAAAGAATGTAATAAAATGCACCATAACATTTTCCCCACGTCCTTTTTTCTTAGAACCAGTTGTTTCTTGCTGTGTACTGCATTTGGGCAGCTGTCTTAGAGAGAGTGGAAGCATTTCTGAGCGTTGGTGTGAACCAGGGGGTGTCAAACTCATTTTTGGGCCGAAACACGTCTTCATTTTTTTTGTTACTTTCTGAGTCATTTTAGCCCATATGCATCTATTATTCGTACTAATTACACACATTCATAACCGAATCTGGATATGTTTATGAAAATGTAGTTTAAATTGAGTTGTTTTTCTGTTGTTCTTGGTTTTTATTTTTTGTTTTTGTTTTGTTTTGTTTTTTTCAATTTTGATGTTCCTCAAATGATTTCACAAGCGGGAGAAAAAAATTAAAATGGTAAAAATAATAATTGCAAAATATGATTTCAGTAATCCAATTGCAACCTATGGTGCATAACTTAAGTTTAATATTTAAATGAAAATCTTAATTAATTGGGGTTTTTTTTGTGTTGTTTTATTTTCCTTTTTCCCCAAGCATCCTGCACGGGCCATATTGGGCCTCTCTGAGGGCCGAATCCGGCCCGCGAGAAGCATCTTTGACACCCCTGCTCTAAAATGCTTGAACCATCATTACACAGTAGGCCTACGCTGTACCGAACCAATCAATATTTTCCCCTGCACTGGTAACCCACTCAGCGGTTGAATGAAGGCCTCTCATGTGCCAGTTTTCATTCTGCATTATCTGTACACGGGCGGCACGTCCACCTTGATGCGCAGGGCGGAGACGGGGTCCTGGCAGAACACCGACACGTACTCCATCACCTTGGAATTCATCTTTTTCTCGTTCTCCCGGGCCCGGTGCCGCTCCTTGTCCCACCGCTCCTTCTCGCCGTTCATCTGCGAGAACAGGTTGATCTGGATGGTGCGCAGCGTGGCCGCCAGCACGTAAAAGGCGCCCTGCGCGGCGTGGCACAGCGCCGCGCCGACGCTCAGCGCCGCGCCCATCAGGTTGGGCACCGTCTCGCACACCACGCACGCGCCCTCCAGCAGGTGCAGGGTGCCCTTGCGCGCCGGCGGCTGGCCGTGCTGGTACATGTATCCGTCGGGCGTCGGGGCCTGCTGGGCGTGCGTGAGCAGGTGCCTGCCGCAGTCCGCGAAGTGCGCGGCGGCGCGGCGGAGCGGCAGCAGCGCCAGGTAGAGGTGGCACGCCGCCTTGGTGAGCGCATGGAAGAGCAGCCGCAGCTCCAGCACCGCGTTGCCTGGAGACGAGGAGGGAGTTTATTAAAAAGCTTATCGATTCATCTTTGAAATTATAGGCAAATATCATGATCTAATGTTTATTATTATGAGTGGTTGTATATGGTTTATCTGGGCCTACTTCTGGCCTCTTCAACTGGCGGCCAGCGGACCAAATGTGGCCCACGCACCTAGGCCTGTTAACGCTTGAATAGATTTGCAATGAACTGTCGCGACAATCATTTCAGAAATACCTATTAGAGCTTTAAGTACCAACACCAAACAACCATTTGGCTACGGGGAGTGCATTTAAGAATATTATCTAGACATTATGAGATCCTGCAAGTATTATAATAAGAGTAAGAGACCATTTATAGTCGCAGTATAGCCACACTCTCAACAATGATAATTGCTTGTTGAATTTGTAGGGCCCCTGATAAGTGGAAAATCTGAGAATGCAGTTCAGTAGTTCTGTTATAGACCAATAAAATCATGCTTTTAAGGCCCAAACACTTCTAATGTTTATTATAGTGAATGGCTGTATATGAGGGGTTTATAAGAGCGTTGATGTTAACGATAAAAACAAACAAACAAACAAATAAAAGCATCTTAATATTCAAGCAAAGTGATGTAGCCGCAGCTCCAGCACCGTGTTGCCTGGAGATAAAGAGGGTGACGGGGTCAGATGGAGTCTTATTTAAAACTCTGGCTCATGTCAGCAGCCATTACACACAGTCTGCCACTGGATTAAAGTCAATACGGACATCACTGTAACACGCACAGAAAAATGGAGTTTGGGTGAGATCCGTGCACAACCCACTCGGACTCTTCATCAAATCATATTATATTGGCAAATATAAAAGGTCTTTACACAGTTTCACGAGTTTCGATCGAGAGCACCACCCACACACTGTCACAGCCAATTTAGGAAACAAGCAAATGTGTGAAAATCTTATTCTGGTGTCTTAGAATCCTGATCCATGTTCCCGAATCTTCAAGTAGCTACGTTAACTTTTGGGGTGCATGTCATTCTAGGAAGAGGCATCATAATAATAATATAATATTAATATTAATAACCCTACACATGGCATTGCCCTGTGTTCAATTAAGACTAATTTAAAACATAATATGTGAGGTGCGGTGCACAGATCACACTTTATGTTGAACTTATTAATGCTTATTTCCTACCGCAGTAGGGTGGAAGACTACTCCCACACGGTTCCCTTGGTGGTGAAAGGTCCCAAATCTCTGAAAACCATTGTCTCTTACCGTCTATAAAACAGAAGAGCCAGAGCAAGGCAACACTCGCTGCCAACGACGTCCACCAATCCATGTGGGCCTCCTCGCTCCCTGCTGGACCGGACAGACAGAGTGCCGTGCTGTTCCCTGCAAGATCTGGCTCTGGCCAGCTCTCCTCTGCTCTCCACTAATACCCAAACATTAAGTAGTCGTAGCTTTCTCCGCAGGTGTCGATAGGTGCACCTCGGCCCGCACCGGCGCATTAGGATAATAAGACCATCAGTCTCCTACTCTGTGATGCATGCTGCAGGCTGCAAGCTTCAGGCTGCAAGATGTAAGCTGCAGGCTGCAGGCTGCAAGATGTAGGCTGCAGGCTGCAAGATGTAGGTTGCAGGCTGCAAGATGTAAGCTTCAGGCTGTAGGCTGAAAGATCAAGGCTGCATGCCGCAAGATGTAGGCTGCAGGCTGCAAGATACAGGCTGAATGCTGCAAGATGTAGGCTGCAGGCTGCAAGATACAGGCTGAATGCTGCAAGATGTAGGCTGCAGGCTGCAAGATGTAGGCTGCAGGCTGCAAGATACAGGTTGCAGGCTGCAAGAGGTAAGCTTCAGGCTGTAGGCTGAAAGATCAAGGCTGCCTGCTGCAAGATGTAGGCTGCATGCTGCAAGATGAAAGTTGCATGCTACACGATGTAGGCTGCATGCTGCAAGATACAGGCTGCATGCTGCAAGATGTAGGCTGCATGCTGCAAGATGAAAGTTGCAGGCTGCATGCTGTGTGATGTAGGCTACATGCTGCAAGATGCAGGATGCAGGCTGCATGCTACAAGATGTAGGTTGCATGCTACAAGATGTAGGCTGCATGCTGCAAGATACAGGCTGCATGCTGCAAGATGTAGGTTGCAGGCTGCAAGATGTAAGCTTCAGGCTGTAGGCTGAAAGATCAAGGTTGCATGCTACAAGATGTAGGCTGCATGCTGCAAGATACAGGCTGCATGCTGCAAGATGTAGGTTGCAGGCTGCAAGATGTAAGCTTCAGGCTGTAGGCTGAAAGATCAAGGCTGCATGCCGCAAGATGTAGGCTGCAGGCTGCAAGATACAGGCTGAATGCTGCAAGATGTAGGCTGCAGGCTGCAAGATACAGACTGAATGCTGCAAGATGTAGGCTGCAGGCTGCAAGATACAGGCTGAATGCTGCAAGATGTAGGCTGCAGGCTGCAAGATACAGACTGAATGCTGCAAGATGTAGGCTGCAGGCTGCAAGATGTAGGCTGCAGGCTGCAAGATACAGGTTGCAGGCTGCAAGAGGTAAGCTTCAGGCTGTAGACTGAAAGATCAAGGCTGCATGCTACAAGATGTAGGCTGCATGCTGCAAGATGTAGACTGCATGCTGCAAGATGAAAGTTGCATGCTACATGATGTAGGCTGCATGCTGCAAGATACAGGCTGCATGCTGCCAGATGTAGGCTGCATGCTGCAAGATGAAGGATGCAGGCTGCATGCTACAAGATGTAGGTTGCATGCTACAAGATGTAGTCTGCATGCTGCAAGATACAGGCTGCATGCTGCAAGATGTAGGCTGCATGCTGCAAGATGTAGGCTGCATGCTGCAAGATGAAAGTTGCAGGCTGCATGCTGTAGGCTACATGCTGCAAGATGAAGGATGCAGGCTGCATGCTACAAGATGTAGGTTGCATGCTACAAGATGTAGGCTGCATGCTGCAAGATACAGGCTGCATGCTGCAAGATGTAGGCTGCATGCTGCAAGATACAGGCTGCATGCTGCAAGATGTAGGCTGCATGCTGCAAGATGTAGGCTGCATGCTGCAAGATGTAGGCTGCATGCTGCATGCTGCATGCTGCAAGATGTAGGCTGCATGCTGCAAGATGAAAGTTGCAGGCTGCATGCTGTGCGATGTAGGCTACATGCTGCAAGATGTAGGTTGCAGGCTGCATGCTGCAGGCTTCAAGATGTAGGCATCAGTTAATTTTTTTTAGACAAGGCAAGTGTATTATCTTTTATAGCACATTTCATTCATAAAGGCAATTCAAAGTACTTTGAATGAAGGCATGCTTAATATAAAAGCAAAGAAGGATAAATGCATAGAGATACAGGGAAGGAGTCAAGACATTGAAGTGCAATTTAAAACAGGCACACAGACTATAAAATAAATCAAATAAGTGTTTTTATATAGAGTTCAAAAAAATGACTAGTGCAGGTTTGTTTTAAGAAAGATCCCATAGCAATACCACGCAGGCCCTTTATTCATTTAACTAAATTTAAGTTTCGCTTCTGACCTGCTTCAAACCAATGCTACCTACAGCTTGTCATCTTTGATATCAAATCATCAAATAAATATAATTATAAAACCATACCTTTAGGCCGTTAATGTCATTACCTAATGTTTATTATAGGGAGTGATTTATAACGTATATCTCAAAGGAAGCAGCCTTTCGCTGAGCAACAAAACACAACATTTTAAATCAAAAAAGAAAATAAAAAAGGCAACAAATAATCATTAAAACAACGTTCGAAAGGGGCCGAACGCGCGCTGCCTTCTCGTCCGTCGTTTACGTGAGTGACGCATTGCCATGGCAGCGCGTACCGCTGCAGGTAAGCCTCAGAGCGGCGACTTTTCCATTTTGTGCGCCGGGGTGGAACACAGCGGTTCAGTTCCGCGCAAAGCGTACTTGGATGACGTTCCGCGGTTTGAAAAAAATATGTAAACAAAGCAAATACGTATTTGTGAATTGTTAAATTGTATGCGTGGTGCTCCCTAAACGTGCATGTTTGCGTATCATTTACAATGGCACGGTCCAGTGGGCGTGGCCTAGACCTTATAAAAGCTGGCTCCGGACCTGAGGGGGAAGACACTGGGGGTCTGCCCAGCTGTGTACACCTGTCCCGTAGCCGTCCCTGTAGCCACATGGATATACACACGCGTTTTTTTGCTTTTTGTGTTTGTGCACATATTGTTTGGATGCGTTTCACTGATTTACATTTTTCTCCCCCCCGTGTTGGTGGTCAACCATAATATCTGCATCTACCTCCTACTGCCATCATTTCTCTTAAAGGTATTTCTTCCCCCCACGGTGATCCCAGTTGTTGCGACATGCTCCCACTGTTTGTTTCACTGGTGCATTTCCACTTTTCAGTGAAGGACAGGTAAGAGGGGTGCAATCCTAACCGTTCCTGACAGCGCAAGCTGCTCCGTGCAATGGGGAATAGGCCGGATCAACAGGATACTTTTTAAGAGATTGGATTTAATTTAGGTCAATGAAAGAAAACATAATTATCTTTTTGCACCTAGAGTGGATCAGGAGCCACTTTATAGGTGGTGCTAATTAATAATACATTATTTGGAGGTGCTAATACATTTAACATATATATCCTTTCGCACAATTTAGGCATGTCACTGAAGAACAGCACCACGGATGGTGTGATCACATTCCACACGGCCTGTCCTCTCCGCCTCTTGAAGTTGAAGGTAAATAAGACATTTGAACTGACATCAGTAATCTATTAAATCGACGTCACGCAGAGAGCGAGGTTGACCAATAGTCCCCCATGGGTATTATTCATCTTTGTTTACAAGACCGTGATCGTGATCTCATGTATTTCAGTCAGTCCAAATTCATTCAGAACGGGTGACAATAAGTTTTAACCCTTAAAATGTTCTCTCATTTACACCCCCCCCCCCACACACACACACACACTGACATGGTTGATGATACCGACACACACTTCTCAGCTCTACACATTGACAGGGTGAAACTATCAACTCTTGCAATTAATTATTTATCAGCAGACGTTTAAATGCACTCTGCCAGGGCTCTCAGAGCGGGGGACGGAGGGGGGGGGGATTACAAAGGCCTTGCTGCGGGCATGGCTACCCACCTTCTCCTCTCCCTGTAGGGTGTCATATCTAATGATGCAACTGCAAAACCTCGGGGACGCATGGAAAGGCTTCACGTTACACCGATTCACAATATCCACCTCATCTGCATCGCTCTATTGAACACCACAGAAAGACGTCATCGTGTGACAAGAAATAATAGGTTTACCTCCAATAGAAGAAGACAACCGACCCATTCAAATAGGTGTAGCCTCACATTATTTTCATAACAGAGAACGGAGCGTTTAAGTATAGAGCTGCCATTTTCGTGTGGCGGCTGAAGTCTCCACGTAAGAGAGACGGCAGCACGTCGGTGTAAACGTCCTACGCTGTGCGTGTGAAACGGTGAGATGCCGCTCAGGTTTCAAGGTATTGAGACGATCGCTCGCTCTCTGTGCTGGCCTCGACTCCCCTCTACACTTCGAGTTTGATGCCGCTTTCTGGCTGTAAACTCCCTGCGATGCTACAATCCCTGGAACGCTGGGTTAATATTTCCTCTATTTAAAAGAAATCATCGGTCGTATCCATCTAAAAATGCTGCGAAGATGCAGTGTTTTCAAACTGCGATCACAGGTTAACTGTACTAATATTTAAATTGGTAATCCACAAGATTATCTTGACAACAAAAAACAATCCCATAGTTTGTTTTGCTGGCATTTCATAAGAGACAACCATCCAATGTATTTGGGTTCTGATCCTCTTATACGTTGTTTCCATTGTTGGTGGCGTGGTCCGCCACTCCAGGCAAGAATGCAGCGATCAAGAGCAGACGCGAATGGCAACCGCAGTCAATTTCATAAAGCAGTGTGTAACTAGTTGTGGTCAGCAAACTGTCCATTATGTCTGAAGCACAGCCATTCAAAATGCTGGAATCGGAATGGAATCCACTTCAAAGAAACTTCTCACTATATTTAATTCTTTTTACTTTGGTCACTGAGAAAGACGCCTTTCATGGATCACGTTAGAGCGCGACCATGAACCGTCTCACTTTATTTTTCAGGAACCCAACGACGTCTTGAAAGGCGGTTTGTCCCGAGAGTCGGGGAGCGGGAAGCCCAGGGGACGCGTGAGGTCGAGGGCCAGCGGCGGGAGGCTCCGAGCCGGGAGGAGGGACCAACTCTGGGTGTCCGGGCTTCCTCGCGACCCCCGCCTAGACTGGCTCCTTCATGTCAGCCTGAGACAACGACAGGTACTGCAAGTTCACCTAAATTGCACAAGCAACCGTCAGGTCAGGTCGGGTCATCCCTCGTGCCGTCGGGGCACGTTGATGACATCACCACCCATCTCCAAACGTCCCGATCTGCCGCCAGTCTCACCCACTCCCCTACCGCTTTGCCCGTCCATCTCTTTATGTCCTTCACCCATTCTCCCCTCAGCCTTCCTGCACCGTGCATCATGGTAGACATGCACATGCACATATACACACTCAAAAACATTGCATTTATTGTACTGTGGGTACCATTTAGATTGAATTTGAGGCTGAATATCAAGAGGCCACAGTAGTTATCCAACCCATCCTGGACACAGAGAACACCTTCATCAAGGCGAGTGGCGCAATCATTTGTAGTCTAAATTGGACCAGTTACGCATCTTTTTTTTTGGTCCGGTTTCCACGCTCCACATCTAATATGGATGTTGTGCAATGCATTCTGGGTGTCCACGTTTAGCAGCTGGACGCCTTTCTGTGCCGCTGGGACCTCATGCAACTCCAGAAGAAGGAAATGCTGCACAAGCGCTGGATGGAGCAGGTGTGGATGCCCATACAGAAGGCGGTGGAGAATCACATCTCCAGCCGCTGGTACGACGAAGCAGAGATCCTGGCATACCTGCACACGGGCTACATCCATCACTGCAACACCAAGGTATCGTACCATTCACGTCCATGGACGCCATGTTTTACCAAGCCTTCTCTAATCTTGTTTTCTCCAATCTCAAACCTGCCCTCCTCTTTGTTTCTAGGGCTTTGTGTTTCTCGACACCTATGATTCATGGGAATACGATCCATTTCTTCTCACCGAAATCAAACTACATTGCAACAAGGTCAGAACAGAGCCCAAATGACAAATGTTGAGTACAAGGTGAAAAATATCTTTGGATGTACTTCATTTTTATCAAGCCAGTGGTATTTAAACGTTTATTTTTGCAGAGCCCCCCTCCACAGAATTTCAAGGACTTAAGACCCCCCCCACCCCCTCTGAAAAAGTGCAAATAAAAAAATGTGTCACTTGCAATTTACGTAGTTTATAGTAAGTTTATTTACACAGGCTATCGGGGGCAGAAAGGTGCACAAATAATAATAAAATAAATTATATGGGAAACAAATAATGAAAATAAATGAAAATATGAACAAATTGCATCATTTTAAATAAACTATTATCCTACTAGATCTAGAAATTACATTTTTTTTCCATGACATTTAATGAGTCAAGTCAAATTAGTGCTTGATTTTTTTTCCATCTTTAATTTTCTTGCCCCCCCCCTTGCAATTCCTCCACACCCCACTAGGGGACGCACCCCACAGTTTGAATACCAGTGTCAGACATGGGTCAACTTGTCTCCCTCTGTAGATCAAAACGGCGGCCTTACAAGACCCGCTGTTGAAACACTCACGTGAGAGAATAAAGGAAAAGAGATCAGCCCTGTCTTGTCAAACAGGTATCCAAGATGTTTAACATGAAGAATTTATTTTGGCCGATTAAAGCAGTGTGTCTGATGGAGATAAATCCCTTGATTTTAGGATGCAGATTTACAAAGCAGCAAGTGGCGGAGCTGCTTCAGAAGGATCTACCTCACCAAGCACCTTTCGTTCCACCCTCCAAAACTGTCTCCACCTTCAGGCATCCCCGGGCTGACACTCATCCACAGTCGAGGTACAGATACATAGTTTTGAGATACAAAGCCCTTTATGATCTAATACAGATGACGAGAACAACAATGGTTTGGCAAACAGATATTTGCTGAATTGGAAAAAAGCCCCAACGATAAACATGTATGTGTTCCCATCCAGGCTGGATCCTGTACCGTTCCACATCACAGAAACATCCACCCTCAATAACATCTGTCACCGGGCCAGCTGCTGGTTCTCAACACGATGATATTGGATCAGTTAGTTAAAAAAAAAATTAAAAGATGCATTCAAAAAAAAAAACATTCAATACCTCATTACCTTGGAAGACCTTTAAAAAATATATATATATATATTTATTTTTATTTTTTCCATGTATTTATTATTGGTGAATGGTTGTTTTGGATTTTGTTAAAATGATGTTTGAACTGACACTCATGTTGATTTCTGAGCCATGTTAGGAAATATACAACAACTTGAGGTGTATATTTATATTGGTATATATATTGGAGTTATATATTGTATATATTATATGTTTGCATGATATACTATTAATATATTTGATCATGATATGGGAATATACGCTAAATGTGTATTTGGAGAGTAAACATGCACAAAACTGCCAAGAGATATTCAACTGAACTTTATTAAGGCATTTGGGATTTGAATGGGTTCCCAAAAGGAGACCCTGTACAGTAGGTCGACCTACAGGTTCAACTGGGACATTTAATTCACCGGTAATGTGCAAAAAGTTGTATTGACCAACACATCAAGATATTTAAAAGACAGCACCGAAGAGATATTTGTAAAATAAAAAATACACTTCGAGAAAGGTTTTGAAGCAATTTAGAGGAACAGTTACATCTTGAGGCACATTTGTCTGAATGTGTTCCTGGAGTTCCTTTCGCTGATATTGATGCAGATGAGGTTATTTATCAGCGGATGTCAAGATATTTTTATATTCTAAAACCAAATAATCACAAGCAAACTTCCAAAAATGCAACATTTGGCAAAAATCAACACATCTGTGGACAGTCATCTTTTTATTTATGTATGAGCTCTGTCTACTTCGAACCAACTTTAAGATCACACCCTACACCATATTAAAAAATGAAAGAAATTATTTTCTTAATGACCTTTCTTGGATTTGTCACACCATAAGCTCTTCTCTTCCAGGAAATATATCATGGCACTACTTTCGCGAGGGGAAAAAGAGCCACGTTTGGCTCAGCTTTTAGCCTTTCATTTGGGCTGCTCGTAGAGCTGCAGGTCCAGCTTGACCCACACTTCTCCGGTCGGGACCTCGTGCAGCAGGAGGCGACGGTTGGCGGCGCGTTTGCTCTCCATCTCCTTCTTGATGGTCGCCACAGGAACCTCGGTGCGACCCAGGAAATCTGAAGAGAGGTTTGATTCAGTCTGAGCATGTGTGCCTGTGTTCAATTCTTAATAATTCTATCAAGTGACCGACCGTCCGGGGAGAACTGGTCCTTCTCGAACACGGTGAGGCACAGCACGTCCTGGTACAGGTCCTGGATGAAGAACTGGCAGTTGAAGTTCCATTTGGGGTTGAGCGTGTCGCTGATCGGCCGCGAGGTGTAGCACTGAGCGCCCATGGTCAGCTCACAGTACGGGTTACTCTTACCTGGATGGGGAAAAACCGAATTCCCAAGGTAAAAAACACAACGCATCTGTGGATTTTTTACCTGATTTCTACTTTTAGGAAACATGCCTCAAAACAGCCCAAGGATTTGCACCCACAATAATAGCAGTAAATAGGTTAAATTATGTTTCTGGTTTTTGTTTTTGGAAGGTGAATAGTTTGCTATGTTTTCGTGGACTATTTTCTTAGAGGAAGCTTTGCCTCCGGCATACTGGTTAAGTTACTAGTAAAATCAATATTCCGTCTCAATTTTATTAAATTTTTTTCATAAATAGCTGTGCAATAAGTGGAATAATGTACAGCCAGCCGATCATTATCGCAAAGGACCCCCTTCAGAATGATACAAGACCTGACCAACCCTGTTCAGACGTCAAAATAATGAATAAAATTAGACTTCCGCCGAGTGCAACGTGAGAAAAACTCCACTCCAATTCTCTGAGTTGGGTTTACGTTTTCCCTCAAATGCAAAGTATTTCCAAACAGCACTCCTCCTGTTTGCTTTGTCACCCAAAATTGGTCGCAGACGCTCTGAACTTGCCATCTTCAAAGAGCTAACACTAAAACAAACCGCGAATGAGACAAGTGACGAGAACACTGCATTGTGAGTGAGTGAGAGGAGGCGGGGCTATGTGGGCGCTGCGTCAACTCCCTGTCGCAGAGAAAAGAGCGAGGCGGCGCAGCTGTGCTTTCAATGCTTATTGTATTTAAAAGTATATAGTTATGTTAAAAATGATATATTGCTCTCTGTTTTTCCCAGGAAGGGGGGATACGGACACCCCGTCTCCTGTAATTTTCGCCCCTGCACTAGTGGCTCCGTTATAAAGAAACATTATTGCTTATTACTAATGCAATACAAGTTTGATTTAGTGCCGTGACACCGTTCCAACAGTTTGCTAATGAAGGCTACTTTTTTAAACATACCGGTTTAGGCCCAACTCTACCTGTCTGGATATTATTTTGCGATAATGACCGCCTGGCTACACATTATTCCTTACTCTGGAAAGGGGTCTAACAACTGCTCAGTGGATTCAGATTGTAGGGTATGATGGGTCTCCGGGGAGAAAGCCAGGGTCTGCGCCCCAGTATAGGGCCTCACCGTTGGGCTTGCAGGCCTTGAGCTCCTGGGCTTCGATGACGGTCACCAGCAGACGACCGATACCGCTGCTTTTCAGAGAACGTGCTGTGGACAAACCGAGCATGAAGGTTTGAAATGGACTTTCAAGCAAACACCGACACAGGTTAAATTGAGAGACAACCTGGCTTACCTTGGTAGGCCTTCTCTCTCTTCTTCTTCTCCGTCTCAATGAAGTGTTCAGAAGCCGCTTTGATCCTCTGGACCCACGTCGTCCTACACACGAAGAAGACGTCACAGCACCATACACAGCGTATTGATTACATTCATTAAACGCACAGAGTATAATAAATACACACCTTTCTGTCAAGGTGTCGGTCTTGAGCGTGTACATGCGGTCAATGTGGGAGATGTGGAAGAGCGGCTCGTCGCTGGACGGGTCGGGAGGCATCTTCACCAGGACCTCGTTCAGAAACACGGGCTGGAGATGGAGGAGGGACGCAAGGATGAGGGGGTGAAGAGTTAGACCCAAGAGGAAGGAAAAGAAACACAACAATTACATAAAGTGATAAAGGCTTATTGTTTCGGGGTATGGCCGGATGGTTGTTGCAAGTACTTGGTTTGGGTATGCAATTATAAATATAATTATAATTAATTAGGTATCAATGATCAAATGATATCACTACAGTATTACCCTTCCTCACTCACCGTCTTATACATCTTGAGCTGTGTGTTGGTCTTAGGGCTGAACAGCTTGTCCGGCGCTGAGGAGGAGGAGAAGGGCTTGGCGCTGTGCGTGAGGAGGAGGAAGTCGTTGAAGAGGAAGGCCCACAGCTCCCGGCTGCTCTTGGTCTTGTGCAGCAGGCCGCTGTGCAGCAGCTTGCGAGGTCCAAGGCAGTTGGTCAGGGAGTTGAAAACCAGGTGCTGCGAGCGTGAAAGGAGGAGGAGAGGAAGGATGGGAAAAATATGAGGGTAAGAAAAATTGAATTTTGAAAGCAAATTCAGTCAGACAGAAAACTGAAAATTTGTTGTGTGAATGTGTAAAAAGAGTAGGCATTAAATCCATGGTTCGGGTAACTACTTTTTATGGCAAATCCAAGCTCTGGCTGAGGACCCCACCCTACACTTTATCTGCCTATAATATAGTCATGTGCCACATGTAACTTAAACCTCACTGACAAATAATGCAAATTTCAAGTTTTTACATCATTGGTGAGATTAAGTATCCAGTATATATAATAACCTTTATAATAAAGAACTAAATAGAATAAATAGAAATAAATAGAAAAAATATAAAGAATAAAATATAGAAAAGCAAATATAACACATATAAAATATTATTATTATATAAAGTATATTAAAAACCGTCCCAAAAACAAATCAATATATACAAAAGTGTAGATATAGAAAAGAAAAAAATATTTTTTTCTGTGGACCACCTGAAATTCCTTTGAGGACCCCTAGGAGGGCCACAGACCCGAGTTTGAGAAGCCCTGCATTATTAATCGTACCCTTTGAATGTGTATGTATGTGTATGTATGTGTGTGTGTGTGTGTGTGTACTTCTATGAGCCCCTCGCACTGCACGTGCATCTGGATCCACTCCAGCCGGTCAGAGTTCTCCTTCTCGCGGACGCCCTCATTGACCTGCGAGCAGAGCTCCTCGGCCCGGTCCAGGGCCTCCCTGAGGGGCCTGCGGTCTGCGTGGCCCTCCGGGGTGTGCTCCAGGATCTGACCATCAGGGAGCATCACATCAGAAACATGAAAGGAGCGGTAGCTCAAAAACGGTTCCTAGATGTAACAGCAGAACTGAAGTTCTCAGAGCTTGTAAGGGAACTGGACTCTTGTCATCTAAACTGTTCATCACATCAAATGTTGATGCTTTCAATAACAATATGATTAACCCTAACCCTAACCCCACTCAAGGTCAAAAAGAGGTAAAGTGGTAAACCATCACCATGGATAAATAGCTCTGTCCAGAAGCTCAAGGGGTCATGTAGAGCAGTAAAAGGAAATGGAGAAAATCGACTCGAGGGCCATCCTAGCATTCATAAAGAATCCTTATTTGTATATGACAATTCTGTACGCGCTGCAAGAAAAGAGAATTTCTCAAAGATTATTACAGATAGTGGGAGTAACCCTAGAATACTGTTTTCCACCCTTGACCAACTGCTTGATCCTGACCCTGTTCCTGATATTTTAAGCCAAGCATCTGTCCCAAAATGTGAGGAGTTTGCTGCCTTCTTTAAAACCAATATGACAACTATCGGTGCGAGTATTACTTCCGCTGGTGGAAATTTCAAAAATCAACCCTATAAAAGGAAAGCATCGATGAGGAACTTTAAAACTATTTATGTTACAGAACTCTGTAGGATTGGAATAGAGAGTAAATCTTCCACCTGCTCTCTTGATCCTGTACCTACTATTATTTCTTTTTGATGTTTTCAACAGCGTCTCAAGCTCTGCTCTGAAAATCACTCATCACTTGAGACTGGGGATTTTCCTGATGCTTCTAAAATGGATGTTGTGAAACCATTGTTGAAGAAACCACACTTGGACACTGGTGTCCTAGGTAACTACAGGCCCAAATCAAAGTTTTTTTAAGTACGATACTTAAGAAAGTAGTCCGGAATTAAATCGAAAACTTTGTAAATGAAAAGAACATCTTGTAGAAATGGCAGTGAATTTTCAGAACCCATCACAGCACAGAAACAGCTCTCGCCAAAATAATCAATCAGCATTTGAGCGCAGCATTTGACACCATTGATCACAATATTCTCATAGATTGTCTGGAGAAGTGGGTTGGTCTGTCTGATTGTGTCCTGAACTGGCTCCGATCTTACACTACAGGGAGAAAGATTTGGAGATCATACATCAGAGAAACATGATATTTCTTCTGACAAGGGAGCTGCCATGGGCCCTTTTCTCACTTTACATTGCTTCCATTTGACGATATTATCAGAGAACATCATGTAAATTTAAGTTTTAACTCCCATATTCAGCGAGTGACCGAGAACAGCATTATTTCATCTTAGAAACATTGCCAAAGTACGGCCCTTCCTAGCCCAGAAAGATGCTGAAAAGCTAACTCATGTCTTCATTACAAGTCGATTGGACTACTGCAATGCCCTTTTTGCTGGCCTTCCTAAAAAGTCTATTGAGAGATTTCAGCTTATTCAGAATTTGGCAGCTGGACGCAAACGCACCACTCCAATTTTATTTAGAACTGCATTGGCTCATATTTACCTTTAGAATTTATTCTAAAATCGTGTTACTTGTATACAAAGCTCTACATTACAGAATCACTGGTCTTCGACAGTACGCCGGTTAGAAGTACACCCAACTCAGAAGAGGATTGGAGGTGCAGCCTTTTTTGACTATTCTCTCAAACTATGGAGCAAGCTTCCAAAGAATATTAGAGAGGCAGACTCTGTAGATGCTTTCAAGCGGATGATTCAAACTTTTCTTTTCAGCTCAGTCTTCAATTAGTCCTTCAGTTTGTCTTCATAGTTAAATTAATAGTTAAATTAATTGTTTTAATTGGAATGTTTTAAAACGAGTGTAAAAAAAGAAGAAGAGCTTAAAAAAGTTCAGAGGTAAGATATAGGTAAGCGATGGGATGTGGGGAAAAAAGAAAACAGGAAGAAATCCATGATGAAATGTTTCAAATAGTTCGCAATAATCTGTCGGCACCAGGGGAAGAACGCATTGGTCAAGAGAAACGTGAACATAAGATGAAACATGATGATATGATGATGATATTCTTACCCTGTTTTTAATATATTTCATTATTTTCTTATTCTACTTTGTAAATGCATTTTGCATTGCTTACTTTGCTTTAACTGTCACCATCCGATGGCCGTCTTTTAATGTAAAGAACTAAGTAACATGTCATGAATGAAAGATGCTATTTAAATAAAGGTTATTATGATTATTATTATTATTATTATTATTATTATTATTATTATTATTATTGTAGTGGAAAGTTACAGAAAATCATTTGCGCAACACATTGTTTTGGTTATTGAAATAGTGGTCTGAGCGTAGCTTTCTCGCTCAATGCCACTCCAAAAGAGATAAGTTAGTCTGGTAGACAGAACTATTTAATCAGACAAATTGTTGAAATATTATGCTTAGAACTCACTCCACGACTAGACATTATAAAAGGGTATGTATCTCTGTATTTAGCCAATTTTTATCCTCTCCAGAGACAAAATCAGATCATAATAAAGTATCTTAAATTAAAGAACCTCTTCTCCAAGGTGAATTCTTCCACCACAAATTTGGTGTCACGAACAGGATTGGAAAAAGAGCAAAAAGGAGGACTTTTATGCGCCTCTAGGCACAGTGTCGTCGGGGCGGCAATCCTTCCCAAAGATCGGAAAAAATTGGCCACGGTAAGCGTTTTGCTTATTTCATTTCCATTTGGGGGAGGAATCTGCTGTTTTTTTCCCCTGACGATATGGGTAAGACCAGAATGAATTTGGCTCTCCAAACAAAGAACTAATGCAGTGGAGGTGCTAGCAAAATAAAATGTATTAAAAAAAAAAAAAGAGAAAGCGACAAAGAAAAAAACATTTTTGAAACTAAAATAGCAGAGGTGAAAAGGGGAAAAACAGCCGCTCTAAAAACATTTTTACAGGTCTGTACGGATACCAAACAGATTTAGGACGTAAGAAGTTTTGCTGTGGATACTGCTGTAAACAGATCGAGGGTCTGTAGTCTGCCAGAAAGAGTTAAGGCTTGTGGTTATTGTATTGTCTGCGCACCACTAGAAAGGTTAAAAGGTTAACCTCAGGCCTCTTTGAGCCTGGAAATAAATAGGTAATATCGAGGCTGGTTATTGAACTTACAGGTTGTTTGTCCTGGAAACCTGGTCTGGTTGTACCACTATAGCTAGAGAGCTATCATATCCTTGGGTGAAGAGGTAGATAAACATCCATGAAGGAAAAGAACATATAATATGTATACAATATTATAGATACATAATGATATGTACATTATTGTTTCGCTTTTTTGCTTAGCTTTTACAAGTGTGTGAAAAAGAGAGATTGAGAGCACGAGAGAGAAAGTGGTAGAATGTGAGAAAGAAAGATTGAGAGAAACAAAAAAGGGAAAGAGATAGAAAGAGAGGTTGCAAGAAAAGAGGGCGAGTGAAAGAGAAAGTTAGAGGGCAAGAGAAGGAAAGAAAGCGAAAGAGGGGAAAGAGGAGAGTGAGAGAGAGAGAGAGAGAGAGAGAGAGAGACAGAGAGAGAGTTGTGCTTACATTCTTGATGAGCAGGGGGTAGCGTGTGATCCTCTGCATGGGCTTCAGCAGGAAGCTGGACAGTGGCATTCCCTTACAGCGGTAGTTAGTGGCTATCTTCTGCTCAGAAGCAGGAAGAGAGTGAATTATAACCCATTTTTTAGAGTGTTAGACATTTATTTAGCACGTTTCTTCCCAAGGGCCTTTAATCCCCTCCAAAAGGACCACAGTCCCCAGGATTCAGCACCTTGAGGAAGTCTTTGAATTCAGGCTGGCCATGGGTCTTTCTCTGAAGCAGGGCGGCGGCGTTGAGCTGGCAGGAGCAGAAGCGGATGTAGGGCTGCATGTGGGCCAGCTCCGAGGCCAGCAGGTCCCCCACCACCTGCACCGGCATGTTCTCCCCACCCGTCTTTTTACGCACCCGCAGGGCCCTGCGGTGAGTGAGGGATGAATTTGGAAGCATAGACATTAATCCATGAAACCATAGAAACACAGTACGAAGAACTGTTATGTGATTTACCTTGCGTTTGGTCTGTACACATCCTGAAGTATTAGTATGTTACCAAACAGATGATACATTTTTGTTCATTGACTGCTCATTGTTTCTAAAACCATAGATAAAGGGTGTCAAAATTCAGTCAAATACCCCATGGGTTGAGTTCAGATTTGTATATATATATATATATATATATATATATATATATATATATATAAATACAAATATACAAACTACTGTACTATATACTAAATTTACTATTTTTCTATCTGTATGAAATTGCATTTCCCCTCTATTATTCCACTATAACAGCAGGAAACCACAACTTCTGCGCTGTATGCTTCATATGTATGGACCATCTTGACCAGTGAAGATACAGTTGATCGAATCAAACTTGTTTTTTTGTTCAAAAGATCTTCTTAATAGGGTGCTTTGTTAGACGCGCACATGAACAAACCTCCAACCATGCTCCAAAAGAAGAATCTAATCTCATCTAATCAAACATTCCTTGATATTTCTGCAATAGATTATCTTTACAGGTAGTTCCTGTTTGAGCCGGAGAGGTGAGTATTATATAATAATAGAGACTGAATTGGGTTTGTGCACGTTGAAAATCCAATGGGCAAAAACTCTATAGTAATTATTTAAAGAATCTTTGAATATCCTCTCTATTGCTCTGATTTCAGGCAGCATTAAGCATAAAAAACATTCAAGGCGAAGCGCCTACTTGAGTAGTTTGGTGTTGCACATGATCAGCTCCCTCCAGTTGACAAAGATCACTCCCATCTCAGCGTCAGTCAGACGACCCGACTCTGACATGGGCTTGTAGAAAACCTAAGACAGGCACAATGAAAGAGAGCGAACACTTCAAACCCATTCGGAAACAAATGGCTCTTCCAATATACAGTACTTGTCTACTTACAGTATATCAAAGTTTGCATGTATGTGTGTGAATGAACTGGTGTACCTCTAGGACCAATTCTAGGTCCTCCAGATAAGTCTCTTCAGTCTGGATGAGCTCATGGATGTAACCTTGCCTCTTCCTCTCCTGTGGTGTCATGGTGTCCAAGCTCATCAGGTTAGCACACCCTATAGTGTGTACACGCACACACGCACATATCAAATGCACACGTGTGAAATTCTGTGATGCTGATTGGTTGATACTGAGCAGCAAAACACACATTTGCAATGTTAAAATTTCTTTATTGTTATAGTTCTGTGCTATTTTATTTACAATTTTATGCAAAGATCCGAGTGAGGCACATTGTTTGCAGAACATGGACATGGACAGAACACAGAGAATTGCTATCGCTGACAACACTGCTACCAAACACCCTCAGTTAGATAGAAGTGGAGTGAAGCACCTTCCATGGTTGCATAGGTGTGGACGACTGCAAATGCCTGTAGAAAAGTGTGATGGAAGACTCCAAGGGCAGCTGGGCGTCTTTACATTAGTAGTTTATGTCTTTTATAGGGTGGAGGTGGTATCCAGCAGCTGCAGTGTTACATCTCTGAGTATATGTTTCGTGTTTTATATCTAATAACTGTTTTTAGTTGTTGTTTTTTTGCTGGTGCGTATTGCAGTACAAGTTGAAAACAATCGCAATCAAATCAACTGTGAAGGAATCTATATGAAGGTGTGCATAACAGATTAATTGGATAATATACTGTAAAAGCCACAATCATTTCCAAGCAATTTTGCAAGCAGCAAGGTTATTTTTGTTATCAAGCAACACATAGTGATTTGTCAACTAATATATTTTTTTTACATTGGTCCATCGTAGCAAGGCTTCATGTTGTTAGTGCAAGGATGACTGACCCTGTTAGAAAGTTCTACCGTCTACCGACTAAAAGCATAGATTTATAAAATGTAAGGACTTTTACATTTTACATTTTGACACATGACATGGTGTGCACAGGAGGGGTGCAGGAGGGGGGGCAAGAAACCCTCACCATTTTGTTTCAAGTGCCCTTTTCGGATGGGAATTTAAATAATTCACTTCTAATTGGATAATCAATGTGACTATGCTGAAAAAGTCATTTGCTTGCATTGTCAATGTCAATCAACAGTAAATCAATAGTTTTCGTTTGTCCTTTGGATAATACTATTTAACAGTTGAGTAAATAAAAAAATACTAATGGCAAAAGGTTTTGAAAAGCCCCCCCACCCACTTACCAAGATTTTTCAGTACACAGAATAATCTGGCGTACTACATGGCGCGCTCCTGGTACCACCACATTTTGAGAATCACTGCTCTAAGAAAAGCAAAGCTAAACCCAATTTCTTCCCGTCTACCATTTTATCAGATAACTTAATTGGTTTAAATGGTTGAACATTAATTAAGTACATAACAACACTTCATAAAGGTTTCCCCAAGATCACATTTAAACAATTACAATCCATGAAACCTGTACCATTTCTCTAGGGAAGGTCCTTTTCAGAGTTTTTTGCCCCGTCTCCTGGAAAAGTCTGAGCACGTCACTGATAATGATACAAGAATTCTACTGTATTTAAACTTTTTTTACCCACTTGTCAAAGACATAACTACACATTCCGTGCCTTTGACACAGTAGCGGAGGTATAAAGCCGTAGAAAATAATAATACATATGCTCTCCTGCCTCAATTGTCCTGTAGACGAAAAGGACGGGGTGGGGGCGGGGCGGGGTACAGATGCATTGCAGAGGAAAGATAGAAGGAGAGGAACATAAAAAAGAATGAAAGAAGACAGGAAAAACGAAAAAAAAAATCAGCTGGTCTATTGTTGTGGCTGCGGAGCCTCCTGATGCGACAGGGGGAGGAAGAGGAGGTGGAGGAGGAAGGGCAGAAAGGAAAGCCAGCGTTACTGTCCTACGGAGGAATAAGAAAAGAAAGAAAAAGATGTGGCGGAGGATTGTCGGGGGAAGTGAGGGAGATGAGAGACGGGTGGATGGAGACAAGGAGAGACAAGCAGGCGTTAATACATTATTAATATTAATATCAATGGTGAACTTTAATAGGGTTCCACATGGAGACACATTAATAATGCATGTTCTGCAGATGTAAATGTTAATTTTTTTTTTGTTATTGTAATTCTGACAATTTATTTTGTCATTCTGAGGAAAATATAACCTTGTGTGTGTCTGGGAGCCTTGAATATCCCAATTATAGATTAAAAAAAGAAAAAAAAGGTTTTATGTTAATGGGAAATTTCTTGGATTTCATCCCAAATAAATAGTTTAGTGTCGTCAGGGTTGTCAACAAAACGCCATTACGGCTCCAGAAGCACACGCCATGATACTGGCACGCGCGCACACACACACACACACACACACACACACACACACACACACACACACACACACACACACACACACATACACATACACATACACATACACTACACATACACATACACACACACACACACACACACACACACACACACACACACGTCTATACAGGGACTTTAAGTAATTAAGTGGATGAATCAGATCATTAGTTCATAAAAATCTGCTCCTCCCATATGTGCTTTATGAGTGACCCAATAGATTTCTTCCCTGTTCCCCGTAAGGATCTTCAAAATTGTACTTTAGTCAATAGAGAGAAACTTTAAGGGCTCAATGTTAGCTAAAGTATCAAAAACATTGAGACGTCCCAATTTATTCACCATGGAAATGCCAAACACTGCATGTTTTAACTATATATTGTTGAGAAAACCCAGTAATTAACAGCGATTGAGCCCTTAAAGTTCAGTTCAGTGTATTCCTGTTCACCAGAAAACCCCAAAAAGCCACAAAATACTTACCGGAACTCTCGCAATTCTCCAAAATGGACAAACAATCTACTGGATCTGGAGTCAGTGAATCATTTCAACCAGTCAGAATTTTCAGTTTCTTTGAAAAGGAGTTTTGAGTAAAAACTTTGGTCATTACTCTGTATGACCTGCTCAGACAGTGTAAATATTGTTATGAAAAACAAATGTTCAAACCAGCAGACAGTGTCTGCTGGTTTGAACATTTGTTTTTCCCCAATTGTATTCAATGATAAAAACAATCTATTTTCTTTGGTACTCTCCGTATATGTGTTAAAAAGTGATTTTCCAGGCCACAGTTTCTACAGGAAATATAATTCAAATTCGAAAACTTACATTGCTGGCTGGGGTCGGACTCTGTCGTCATTTTAACGTAGTTGGTGGGCAGTAGGCCGGTGACTCCGTTGGCCTCGGCTTTCCACCAGTCGGGGTTGGTCTTGTCCAGCACGCTGATCAGCTGACCCTTGGAGAAGCTCAGCTCGTCCTGATTCGCCGCTGTATAGTCGTACATGGCGATGACCTGACACACTGCGGGGCCGGCCAAGAAAGTATTAAAGAAGGGATTTAGTAAAATACATAAAAGACAAAACATACATAATGGTACAAGTTTGAAACCACTTGAATGACAACATAGGGGAGGGAAAATGGACATTAAGAGAACATTAGATTACTATCATTAGGATTCTGGAGATAAAAAAAAGCAAATAAGGAGAAAGAAAATCTCAGATAAATACAAACAAATAACATAAAAATGAATATATATATAATAATTATATAAAATAAACATAAAGCATTAATAAATACATAATAAAATAATTTATACAAATGTATCAATAAAATAAATGGACTGGACTACTGATTTATCACCCAAGGACAACATTTTCAGCTTTTAATTTGACGTTTTGACAGATTTTCTTCATACAACAGTGATACAGAAATGTATTATGGAAAAGGGACTATCATTAACACCCTCATTTTTATAATTAAAACCAAGCTATCCTCTATGATTATTAGCCAACAAAATAAACCCATTCAATATTTTTGCGAAGACATTCCACAGCCAAACAAGGTTACATTATATTTTAAAGCATATTACCAGGCAGAGGCGATGGAGTGGACTTTCCGCTGGAAGGACCCAGAAGTTTGACGTGGGAGGAATGGAACCAGCCCCGCTGGCGCTTCCTGCCTCTGGCCTGAAGGGAGAAACAGTCCTGATCATTCATCTTTAATCTAACAGATACATGCAGTTAATTACAAAAACTCTGCAGGACTATGAATCCTTAACTGCTATAATTATCCCCTCATTATCCACTCTGAAGGCATTGTTTTTGTGATTTCTCTAAGCATTTTCCTAGGGAATTAATATAATATAAAAACGATAGAAGATTGATTAAAATGTATTCTTCGGGTGGAACCATTTGGAATAATAGCTATATTTTATGACTTAAACCAAGTGTGTGTGTGTCCCAACCTAAAGCCCACTTGCCAGCATGGTTAACTGGGGGCTAATTTATTCCAGCTCCTACCCATCGGCGGAGGCTTAACAGAGCTCAAACTGTGGCTGGAACTGCTACACTCAGCACAAACTGAGCTGTGGGAGTATTAATGTTTCTCCCTGATGGATATGTCTGACCTGGGGACAGACCATCATTATTTTGGTAACCTTCCCCCCACCTACTCATGGCTCCTCATTGATATGGCAGCTCTGCAGACATGGGGTATAGTAACCCTGTACGCTGACTGTGAACGATGGCTGAGCTCTCCTGCTCTAAGACAGAATACTGTGTACGTAGGAGTACATTATGAAAGCATCTTTTCATGTTTCATCTTGGACCTGAAATTGGACATGATATATAAATATATAAATAATATATAAAATTATTAAGATAATAATAATAATAATAATGATAATAATTCAGCATAATAGTGCAAAAAAAAATTTTTTTGATTAATTTATGAGAAAAAAAATATATATATATCAGGCCAAACTAAATAAGAACAAGATGTAGATTACATTATTTATTACTATAAGGAGGGAAATTAATTATTGAGGAAGTCCATTTCATCATTGAAATGTCAAACTACATCATTTCAGATATGTGTTTTAATAAATCCTGAATTCCTCCCCAGGGATCAATAAAGCACTGTTTTATTTTAATCATATTAAGTAAAAGGGTTATGACCGAATGACCGACCTGCAGTTCCCCAAGCCACCAGCCAGTGGAGTTCTTGGCCAGAACCACAATCAGTTGCCCAGGGGACAGACTCAGCTGCTGCATCGTCGGGGCAACCATGGCGCTCACTGCCTGGGCGATCTCTGTCGAACCAAATTCACAAAATGAAGTAATGTCATTTATGTGTTAAAACAATGCAAGAGTATTTGGTGTCCCATTCCTCTATTGCTCACCATGCTTCTTGGTCGGACCCCCAGGTCTTGAAATCTGTCAAAATAAAGTTACTCCATCATCACAACAATACAAAACTTTTGACTACAATGGAATTACAGGACTTGGCTAACTTAAAATGTGTCATTTTCCTCACCTCTAGCTCCACCGGCCTGACATAGTTGGAGGGGAACACCCCGCTCCGGTCCCCGATGCAGCCTCGCCACCACTCCGCTTCCCGCTCCGTCACCATGACGACGTCTCCCTCAACAAACGTCAGGTCTCCTGCCTCCGGGCTCTCGTAGGTGTACAGGGCCACATACTCTAGGCGTGCCAAGAGTCAAACACAACACGGGATAAAAATAAATCGACTTTGCTAAAAAAGATAGACCTTGAAGTTCCAAAGTCATTACTGTGGTACTTACCATTACATGTGGTAAGTAGCAATGTGGTGGTAGCGATGTTTAATTTAAATGGGATAAGATAACACCTTATTAATCCTCGGGGGGGGGGGAGGGATGACGCTGTTTTATTCTGTTCCGTTTATTAGATAAGAGTAATATCAGATAGTCGGATAACTCAAATTAACATCCACGTCTTACCCTCGAGCTGAGCAGAATCGGAGGTGTCAAAGGCATCCACGCTAGAATCAGAACAACACAACAATTACATTACAACACAACTCTCTCAACACAAATCACACACACACACACACACACACACACACACACACACACGTGTGTGTGTGTGTGTGTGTGTGTGTGTGTGTGTGTGTGTGTGTGTGTGTGCCTGTTCTTGCGGGAGTCGTTTCGTACTCTGCGCTCGTGCACGGTTCCAGAGCCACGTAGGCCTTGGGGAACCATCCCTGAGTCCCGTTGAGCCGTCCCAGCCACCAGTCGTCCCTCTGCTGCAGAACACCGATGACGTCTCCTTGCGAGAAGCTCAGCAACGTGATGGCATCGCCACTGCCGCCGCCCGAGTGAGTGAACCTGGTGTCGGAGGTGGCCGACCACGAGGTGAGCGCACGAGCCCTCGGAGCGACCACGGCCTGAAGACGGTAGAGGAAAAAGGAGCCCAGACCAGGCCAGAGTCCAACGTAAGTCCAGGGGAGAAAGGAGTCCACATGAATGGACAAGTTGGGCGATAAGTCTAGTCTCCTTGTTTCAGAGGGTGCTTTAAAAATAGCTCCGGACAAATGTATGGTCACTATAGCCTTGCTAATCTTTCTAACCATGAGTAATCAAAGGTTCGACTCTTATTTGAGACTCAGTTGTTGACGAGTGACTCAGTAAAAAAAGGTTCATTCGATTCCCTGACTCGTCATTAATTTCATTCAGTCGACCTACAGTAACGCACGGGTGAGAGCAGGAGAACTTCTGGTGAACAGTGGTTGCAGTTACCGAGTAATGAACAAAACGGAACTAACGAATATTTAGCTGGAGTGACTCCCGACTCCCCAGTCATTTAAGAGATTTGCTTGCTACAGACGAACCGTTGACCAGTCGTGCATCACTACGGGAAGTGGCCTACAAACATCAGACCTACTAACATGGATGCTGTCCGCTGGAAGATGGAGTCCTGCGAATGTGTGACCTACAGGGAGAATGGCCTTCCCTGAGGAGGAGCTGGGGGGCTAAAAATATACACTAGTTCTGTTGTTGGAGCGTGTGTGTGCGTACATGTGTGCGCGCGTGCGTGCGTGCGTGACTGAGTGAACCAATGCCAGACCTAATTTGATGCCAAGTCTCCAACTCGGTGCCAAAGCTAGTTTATAGCCCAGATATAACCGTTACAGACGTCGGCCAGCCAGCGAGACGCTCCTACAGCAGCAGGTCTGAGTGGGCCGGATCAGTGAACCAGAGAACTGGTATATTTCTTTTTTTTAACACATAAAATGGATAATGGATAAAAGGAGAAGCCCTAAAAAGCACTTGACCCATGATTGATTCATAATTAAATTAATTGTAGCCTCTAACCAACAAAAAACAATACTCGGCATCAGTAAAAAGGTTATTTGTCCATTCAAAATCATCACTTTTGTAAAGGTAGGACAATCAGGGCTGTGTAATAAATAATTGGTGTTTAAGCTAAGTGCTATATTGTAAAGTAATCCATTTACTTTGTACCTGTGAGGAATCTGATACGGGAGGTGCCGGACTTGGGGCTGAACTGAATCCAGCGCGGGCCATTTCCACCTCTGGAAGGCTGGGTAAAGACACAGCAACGCACAATGAGGAACATAAGAAAAAATAAAAAATCATAGAAAAAACAAATGGTGCAAGTGTGATATATAACATTATCCAATACATATAATCACTATAATACCATATTATAATAACTCAATTTCACATAATCACAATGAGCAAAGTGAGCGATTACTACACTACACACCACCGCCATAAAACCATATCATGTCAGTGAAAGGCTCTGCTGCAGCTTTTGTTTAAGACTTAAAAAAAAAACCATTAAACCTCCTTTACGAGGTTATGCTATGAACATTTAAATAACATTTGGGTTGAAAAACAGCTTAATTATCTTTGAATAATTTCCGGCATCATGGCCCATCTCACATTGGTCATTAATAATATTAATGACCAATGTGGGATGGGCCATGATGCATTAAATGAACATTTTGTTCGGACAAAAGAAAATGAATATTATTCTTTATCGCTTGTCCAAACAAAATGTTCAGTGTTGTTTTCTATCTATTCCTACTTGAACTGACTAATGTTTATCTGTTTAATGTACTGACAACGGTTTCCTGGCATCCTACCCTGTGATGACAGGAAGTGTCAGTGAGGAAGAGGAGGAGAGTCGCGAAGCAGATCCCAGGTCAGGAGCCGGAGTCTCGGCCGTTGAGGGGGTGGGGGGACATTTCTCCGCGTAGCTCTGAGGGAACCAGCCCTTGTTTCCCCCGAAACTCCCACACAGCCACCCGGGCTCCCCCACGGTGCCCTCTTCCACCTGGAATAAGGGAAAACAAAACAAATTAAAATACTGAAAAAAAGTCAGAGTGAAATGGCTAACGGAGCATGGATCCCATTTTCATATACATCTCAAGAAAAATGGTTTTACGCCTTTTTGAAATAGTAAACAATAACTAGTAACGAGAAGTAGTAACGATAACTTCAATATTATTTAAATAAATTCATTTAAGGTCGTACCTCGATGAGGCCGCTCGCCTCAAGCGTGAGCTCATCTGCATTTCGCGCGATGAAGGGGTACAAGGCTCGGTAGGTGATCAGGTTGGACGACTGCTGTGTTGTCATCACTGGATGCTGCCCTCCTCCTCCTCCTACCTCCTGCAGCTCTCTTCTCCTCCTCTCCTCCTCCTCCTCTTCCTGTTTCCTCTTCTCTTCCTCCTGCTGCTGCTGCTTCCTCCCCTCCTCCTTCCGTTTCCTCTCCTCCTCTTCCTCCTGTCTTCGCCTCCTCTCCTCTTCCTGGGCCTTCTCCTGGGCCTCTCGGAGGCGCTCCTGGGCCTCCTTCTGGTCCTCCTCCCTCTGTCGGGCCTTCTGCTCCTCTAGGAGCCTCCTTTGTCGCGCCTCCTCCTCTTCCCTCTCCCTCCTCTGCTGTTCTCTCTGTTCCTCTTCCCTCCTTTCTTGCTCCAACTTTGCCTGTCTATGGTGACAAATACAAAATAGTCGTAAAAAGATACACTCAACATTTACATCAATGGGATGCTGGGGAAATTTGCCTTTTGTCCATCTTAACCATATTGAGACAAGAAAGTCAATACCAACTGTATCATGTAGCTGCATATAAAATAACTAGGTTCTGCTTTAAATGTTAATGACTTTTACGCATCATAAAGATGCTTAATTAACAACATTTTTGAGATACTGGAACGTGTATATCTCAAATTTCACAGGAGCTAGGCTAGTTGATCCCATCTGCAGCCTTGCATCATGCCAACCCAGTTAGCATGCAGCCTCTCGCTATCTCTGTACTGGACACAGGGATGAAATTGGTCTCGATCTTCTCGCCTGAATCTTGGTAAGGACAACAAAAAGCAAATTTCCCCCCAAAAAAAACACCGCTGTCCTTTCGAGCCCCTCATGCTCACCTGGCCGCCTCCTCTTCCTCCCTCCTCCTCCTCCTCTTCTCTCTCTCCTCCTCCTCCTCTCGTCGTCTCTGCAGCTCCCTCAGTTTCTGCTCTTTAACCCTTCGCAGGTCATCCAGGGCGGCCTGCTGCCTGCCCTGCTTCTCCCTCAGCTCCTGGTGTTTTTAAAAGGACCATGTAAATCCACTCCCACCACACATAAACATATTATTGAATCATGTACCCAATCGGGAATTGTTTGATGTGAATTAAATGTTATGTGACCGCATAAAAAACAAACCATTCCGCTCATGCACTTAACATAAAAAACAACAACTCGGCGGCAGGTGGCTTCCGGGATACAGCATGCAAATATTGATGCATTTCACTGGCATTTCACATTCACAAAAAAAACAAAACAAAGCTGTGCTGGTTGCAGATTCTCAGTGTGCATTTTCAATCCCTCGGGCTATATCCTGTTTTGCGAATGGAAATCACAAGCTACATCGTGTCTTATGGAGGAAAGACAACACAGAAGAATATGGGGCAGACGAGTGCACCAACGCCTCCATTTCGACTGGATTGAATGGATAATGGATGGAATGAAGAATAAAAGCAGGACGGAAAACAGACAGACAGAGAGACAGATGGAGGGATGGAGGGGTGTATCACAGCAGCAGAGCATGAAAAGAACATCCTGATGGAAAGTGCGGCACCGGCAAAAGGCAACAAAAGTGTCAGAGGGAATGTGAAGAGTAGCTTGATGGGTGGGAGGGTGGGAGGGTGGGATGGAGGGAGGGAGGGAGGGAGGGAATAACCTTGATGAGGAGGAAGAGCTGGCTGAGACAGGCCAGCAGAGATAGAAGGCCTCGAAGGACACAGTCATCCATATCCCCAAACTACCACGCAGCAAGGAAAGAACAGGGGGGGTTGAGACAGAGAAGGAATTAGAAAAAGAGATAAATAGAGATGTATAAAGATAGAGGAAAGAAGGAGATGAGATAAGATGAAATATGACAAGGCAAGACAAGAATTGATCCCAGGGGAAAATTCAGAGAGCGGGAGGGAGATACTGTATAAGGTGGGGCAAGATAAGATTTTATTGATATCGGGTGAATTTGGGAAGAGAGAGGGCGATAGAGAGAAAAAGAGAGCTGTAGACGTGGGCCCGGGATGGGGGCTACGAGGTCCAAGATTTAGCAAAAACAGTAGAACCACCGAGACATGAAAGGGAAAGAAAAAAATGGCAGGAGTGAAAGGAGAGAGAAAAAAATAAAGAGGGTTAAAAGCTCAGAAAACCAGTTCTAATTGCCAGAGACAAAGTTAACAAAGCCCACAGGGGAAAGGGAAAGTATCTTTGGAGCAATAATCTTTAATTTTGGTGTAATAGTCTCATCGTGCTTGTAAAACACTATAAATTGTTCTCTGAAGTCTGTGACTTCCAGATCCCTTTGGAACATGACATCAGAGACGTATCAGGTTTACTGCTTTGTGTTACTTTTTGTACTGCGTGTATACGTGTTGGATAATAATGTGTTTCAATAATACGGGTTGCTCCGCCCGAGGAAGACATTCTCTAGTTACAGTTTCCAGTTTAGCAGGTATTCAACAACAACAGATGGAAAATTCCCCAAATGTCTCCAGGAACCCATGCACCCCTGCTATAATCCCCAAACTTCAAACTAGTTTTATTCCATTCCTTTTTACTTCACAGTGCTCATCTAAATTGCTTTGGAATTAAACTACAACCTTTAACGTACTGTGCCAATGCGCTGGTCTAAAATAGTTGGTGTGACCAAATCCGGACCAAATCGAAATCATGCAAACGATATACATATTGGATATTAGTCCAATAACAGGATAAAATGGCGTGTTATATTGGAGAATATCCACAACACAAAAATAAAGAGAGACGTATCAAAGGTGACATATATGAACAGAAAATCAACTTGATTTTCTGTCTTTTTGATCAACAGAAGCATGTTAGATCTCTGATGTCATAATCATTCTGATCTAATGAGCCCAAAAGGACCTGAAAGGATCCAAGTCTAAATTGGAGCGATACTGAGTGTGGTCAAACACCTTAAAGTACAAATTCCGATAAGACTACGAATCAGTACAAACAGTGAAACAGCAGCATTGTTGGAATAATGTGTTGTGGAGCTGATAGCCTGGTTTCGATTCCAGAGCTGACCTTGATCATTTTGTAAGATCGTCAGATTTGACAATGATGATGTTTTCGTCAAGATTTAAGGGGAATTTTAGGCCAACGTTAGAAATGTTGCAATGAATAAAATGTGAATTAGGTGTGTTGGGCGAGGTTGAGGCAAATCCAACCAAATTCTTCTGCTCCAATGTTTAATGTCAATAAATTACTCTTCTGGAATAGGGAGAGATGTGTTATCACACCATTATAAGCTTATACTATGACACGATCATATCAACAGAAAGGACAATTCAATTAAATTCCAACTATCTGCATGACAACCAATCAACTAAAATGCCCTGATAGTGACAGCCCTAATGTGTGTTGATTTATTCTAGCCCTGAACTAATGATCACAGACCTGCAGCTCTTTATTGTACTGATCCATCTCGGCCAATTTGTCCGTGGTCTCTCTCTCCAGAGTGTCCAGCTGGCCCTTCAGCTGGCGACACGTCACTCCCTTTTCCGCCACACTTCCAGTCAAAGAGGCCAGGGTCGCCGCTGCAAGGGGTCAAAGGTCACAATTCACACAGACCGAAGAGCACGATGCGCGTGTTTATATAGATGTGCGTGTACTGGTCACCCACAGGGGAGGTTGTTGTGGCCGATGCTGCGCAGCTTCTCCGTCAGCCTCTGCTGCTCCGGGACCAGCTGGGACAGCTTCCTCTGCCAGTCCTGTTCAACAGCCAGGGAAGAAGCGAAGAAGAGTCAGAAAGAGCAAGTTGGAGGCCAAAAAGATGCATAGGAAAGTTTTGTGGGTTTATGTGAACACAAAGTTTCGATTTTATTCCAAATAAGGCAATATGTTCAATATTACTACTGCTCCATATTCGTTATATATATATAATTGGAAAAAAGCTTGGAGTGTATTCTGGCTGACAGATGTGTATTATTCGATCATATTCTGTATGTGATACAGGGCTCGTGGAAGATTTGTTCACAGTGAGCGATTTGTTCATAACGAATGACTCGTCCATAGACAACAATTGGTTCAGGGTGAATTATTAATTAATTAATTAATTAATTACTATGAATGACAACAAAGCAAATCTCAAAAAGAACCAAAACTTTCATCACTTGTATACACCTTCCTCATATCACTTCAGGTGTGTTCAATCCGCGCATGCACCAAAAGGTCAGAGATTTAAGAGCTACATTTAAGAGTGCGATCAAAGGCCGTTCATGCTCAATCGGATGAAAGCGCTGAACGTCTAAATTCTCGAACTGGGGATAAAACTGACTT
>NC_137189.1:11801782-11811782 GCF_960531495.2 Zeus faber
ATAAAAAACGATTATATGTTGGAAATTATTGAATTAAAAATGAAAATGTTGTGTAGGTTTGACCCCTTGAGACTAAATGTGAGATAAGGTATCAAGGTTCACTTACACATTGATTATCAGATTGACAAATAATATTACTACTTGTATTATTGAAATAAAATAGTGGAACATTTTGACAAGCATAATACTGCATCGGTTCATTTTCTGAATCTCAATGTTTTCCTATTTTGCTTTCAAGTAATCATTTATTTCACTCACTTTGGTGTCAGCACCGGCTATTGGAGAAAACAAATAGTAAGTTATGCCAAAACTAACAAAGGTCTCGGTTTCACTTTGGTGATTTGATGCTCTGGATCGAACAACACAGACCTGGTAACACCCGAATGCAAACACTGGACAGAGTGGGTTTGGATCTCATATTGTCGTAAAATATTACAAAATACTTGGTAAAATGGCGCTGTGCGCAAGAGAAGGCCTTATGCTCTTATTTTTTTGATTGAAATGTTATGTTGTGGTACAGCCTGAACCAGACGTACCATCTTGAAGAGATCTCTCCCGATGCATTACATTACACTACACTATCTGGTACATGAGATCACAGAAAATTTGGGACTGTCCAGATATACCAGACATGACAATGAATATGTTCCCGCTTGATTGGATGAAAGAAATCGCATTGAAGCATCAAATGTGACCAAAGGCCAAAGACTCTCAAAGATAGTGAGTCCAGCATCACAAGAACAATAAGCCCCGAGTTCTTCATTGGTGCAAAAATGACATTTCTATTAAGCATTACTGTACATTGCCTCTATTCTCTTTTGCACAGGTTGATTATTTTCCTAATTATACCCAATAGGTACAGCATCCATCCCATTTGCAAGTCTCTCAAAGTGCAGGAAAATGGAGAACTGAACATTTACATCCATGCTCATGCAGATCTTCAAATGCGTCCAAACTACAGGTTCCTCCGCTGCAGAACCGACCTGTGTTGTTGGGAATGGGTGACGGGGTGAGGAGGTTGGCGTTGCCGTTGGACAGTCCTGCGTGTCCGAAGTTTGGGATTAGGGGCAGGGTCATCGGAGCTGGAAGCAGGGGCTGCAAGGAGGGCATGATGGGGCTGACACCGATGGGGTTTAGCATGGGCATGGAGGACATGGAGGACATACCGATGGACAGGTTTGGCATGGAGCCCATTCCTGCAGAGAGGGAGCACACAGGAGGAGTTTTCTAAATTCTAATATGAAGAGTTAGTGCCATGAGTTAGTTTTATAGAGTAAAACAAACAATGACTCCACAATGGCTCCAATTAAGTATAATAAATTCAGTGTTATTTTGCTAGATATGGACACGACTGTTAATAGCTGCTGGTGTTAGTATTATGCAATTTGGGCCTGATAATTGTTCCAAATGATGAGATGAGCCGATTTGGCAAATAAATCAAAAGAAATTACCACAATTGGGCATTTGGTGTTCAACATTTGACCCAGAGTTTTGTGAATTTTGGCTTCAGCCAGGGATTTTAATTTCTGTACATCACTTAAACTACATAGTTACCCACTGCAACTTTTCTGGCATGAATCTTGTAAGAATAGATCCTTTTCCCGATGCTTGAATGACATTTCATGACAGAATATAAAAATTATTTAAATGCCTTCATTCAAATACCTTTATGAACTCAATGATTTGAATTAACCCCAATTAAAACGGAATAATGAAATTGATATAACAAGGACTGTGAGATGGAAATTCCAGGAACAACCACAATGCATCTATAACCTCTATAGACATTTATATATTTAAAAAAAAAAAATGTTTTATTGTATACACGCTTCCTACTCACCAAACCGCGCTGACGATGTCATGATGGAGGCCGTGTTGCAGATGGGAGGCTGCTTCATCACAATCGGCAGAGAGGAGGGCAAGCCGCGCCCCTGGAGCTTCAGCTTGATGAGCTTCATGGCGATGGAGAACTCCTGTCTGTCCATCTTCCCATCGCTGTCCAAGTCAGCGAGGTTCCTGGGGGAGCAGGAGAGGGAAGAAGACTTTTTTGTTATAAATTACGATCCCTTGTACCACGAAGAACAATTATCTGGTTCTTGATCTGAGATTCTACATCCTGCCTTCCCAAGACGTCAGATTATCTCTAATTACAGGACACACACACACACACACAAACACACTATCCAGGCACACACGCACGCACGTACGCACACACACACGCTCAAATCAGGGTGGGACTTTGTGCAGGAAGTGCAGAATAGGAAGTTCACCCTGATGAAAAGAGGCCTTATAGTTTTGTACGTCAAATTCTATCGAGGCTAGGAACAAGGCGGCTGGTAGACCTATTGGCCTACTTTTTTAGGTTCCCAAAAGTAGATGTTCATGATGATGAGTGATGACACAACCTTTTACAAATCAGATAGATATTAGTTAGATATTTCATGCAAAACTCCATAGGTGTCCATACTATATTAAGGGAGTTAAAAGTGATACTATGATCAAAACATTCATTATTGTACAATCTCTGATGGGTTAAATCAAATAATGGTAAACTACTAAACCATAATTTTGTTGGGGACCCCCTAGAACCTCTTAAAGGAACCGCTGGGGATCCCCAGACACCACATTGAGAACCACTGGCGTTAGAGGGCTCCTCACCAGATCTCAGCCAGGACCGGCGCAGGCAGACCGGACTGGAGGAAGAATTTTCTGGCCTGTTCTCCTGCAGACAGAAAAAATGTTAGCGACCAAATTCCATGATTCCATGTTACTTAAAGGTGCAGTGCACAGAATTTAAAGGCATCTAGCGGTGAGGTTGCAGATCGCAACCAAATGAATACTCCTCCCCAAGGTGGTACAACATGGCGGCCTCCATGGAAGAGACGGTGGCCGCAGAACTCAGGAAGAACGCAAAAGGCCTTCTCTACAGCCAGTGTTTGGCGTGTCCGTTCTGGGCTACTGTAGAAGAAACATGGCGGTGCAACATGGCGGCCTCCTTGAAGAGTACCCGCTCCCTATGTAGATAAAAACGGCTCATTCTAAGGTAACGCCAGCACAACAATTCTTATTTTCACAGGACTACACACTAATTAAAACATACTTATAAATATAATTTTCAATTTCTGCCAAGTCTGTTCCGTAAATTCTACACACTGCCCTCCATTCTTTTTTTAACATAAATCCTAATTTTCAATAATTTAGAGTCAAAATAAATAAATTCCTTTAACACTGAACCATTATTTAAACATTTTGTGGCATTCAATACAGAATTTATAGATATCAGTTACCAAGGTAGTTAAAGAAACCCAAGTAGTCATTTTCTCTGGCCATTTCCCTTATGTTAAGAAAAATAAAACAAAATCTATTTGATATCCTACCTGAGACGAAACCGAGGACGGGCGTGAGAGAGTCAAACTGTTTATCATGTTTCCCCCGTTCCTCCGGCGTGATGGCCCACATACTGGCTCCTCCTTGGAAACCATAAAGAAAGTTGATATAAAGAAATGGCAAAAATAAGAACATAAAGGCACAGTCTGTAACACAGTCATTGAGGGACTCCGAATGCCGACGCAGAACCTGTGCAATAACGGTGTAATAAACTGTGCATTATACTGTCATAACAGTTATAACACTATGATAAATTAAGATGAACCCATCTGGTATTAGCCATGTCCATGCTGTTGTATGCATATACATATACATATTATAACAAATGGTAGGATATAAAAATTAAAAGTGCCATTTTCTGGGGAAAAACTCAGTCAACACAATAAAATATGGCGGGATGATAGAAAATAAACCAGAACATTTCAACCAGATTATTATTTCGATATTAATTATTATATTATTTTATTCATATTTACATTTATGTTTACACCCAGTCAATACTTGGATCCTTACTGCCACTTAGCCCCTCTTTGTATTTAGTCTTTATCTGGTGGAGCAGATTTAATATATTCGATACACATTGTTTTTGAATTTTTAGACAGTTAAGCATTATTTTGAAATGCTATTTGTCTACAAATGACTACAAATGGGCCAACTATTACCAAGACAAATTATTTGCACATGAATGTTCTTTGAACAAACTGTGTCTTCTCACTTCACCCTCTTCAGAAATCTGCATAATCTTCCTCCCAAATGAGTTTGCTCTCGGATGAAACGCCTTCTAACGACCTCCTGACAATGATTAATGTAGTAAAGTGTCCAGTCAGCTTCCTCTGCTCCGACGTGCGGCTCAAGGTAAGTTTGGGGTTGGAAATGAATTAAATATGAACTTCAAAGCGTGCTGCGCGAGGAATATGAAGCTGAATTCTCACTAAACGGAATAAGAAGTTCACTTTTTTAATGAACTGGGGGGTGGCCGTTCTGTGATCTATGATTCATTAATTGAAAACTGCAAATTGGACAAAAAAGCTGATTTTGCCATCAGCATTATATGAGATGTTTTTATCGGTTTGACTTTGTATCTCTATTTGTAAAACAGAGAAGAATATCGGAAGAAAAGTCTAAAAGTCAGTGCAGATATTGAATAATTAAAATTACAGTAAGGAGCAGGGTATTACGTTTTTATTCTTTGTTGATTTATTTATCTAAACATTTATTTTACTTATACAGTTAAATCTGTGTCTGACCATAGTTCACCATAATTTTGAAATCTAAAACTATCTGGAACATAACATCGGCCGAACCTACGAGCACAGTTTACATCTTGTTTGAACCGGTATGTCACAAACACCTGGTGGTTGAAGTTTCATCCAAATCAATCCACATACGGAGCAGAAATTAACGGAAAACCGACCAAATTTGATAAAAATCACAGACGCGGTCCAATGCATTTCACACCAAAATGTGTCCAACTCGGCCAAAAGTACAAACACAACAATGATGGAATCTACAAAGACAGTTAACGTGTTGTTTAAACCAGAATGTCACAAGTATCTCATGGTTTACATTTCATCCAGATGGATCCACATACAGAGCAATTATTAGTGAAAAACCAGCAACTTTGTTTCCAAATATTCAGCTGCTCTTGGTTAACTGACACATCATTATTCGTAAACAAAATAAATGAGATGAGATTTACAGTAAGACACTTCACAACGTCATCATATTTAGTATAAATGTACAGATTCCGATTGAGAATGTCCATTCCGACCGTGTCCAGTGTGTGGTGTAGACTGGCTGGTTCGACGTTACCAAACTATCGATTTACGTGTGTGTTTATGTACCTTCATACCTGGTACACGTCAGTAGAACTGTTTGATTGATATATTATGTCCGTGGTCCCCATTATTTGCCGGATAAATGAAAATATGAAAAAAAGTAATACACAATCACCCGTGACCACGTCAAGTCAAATCCACTGAAACATTCAACTGAGTGATGCGTTCAAGATCCAGGGAGGCGTAAATAGAAACTGGGAAATGGTAATTACTCAGAGAAATACCGGAATGTTTTTCAGATTTTAGAGTACGGGTGGGCGATATAACAATCTCGATAATTTTCACGATAAAATCTTCCACGATAACAATGATAGATTTATGAGATTTATTTTCGATACAGTTCGATACAAAGTCTGTTCTCCTCAACCTACAAAGACACCAATAGCTAATCTTACAGAGCAGAAAAACAACCACGTGACACGAACAGCCAATCGTACAGCAGAGAACAAACCATGTGACACGAACAGCCAATCGTACAGAAGGAGTGCCGGTGCTTCCTCCGCTCTTCGGTCGGCAGCGCACAGCGGGAATGAGGCCTCCCTGAGCTGATGCGACAGGTCTTCTTCAAACAACAACTAGAACTTGAACTCGCCCCCCCCCCCCCCCCCGAGCCCGGTGCGGCTCCCGCAATAGGAGAGCGATTAAAGAAAGAATTAGCGATTTTCAGTGACGTCTGGTCTGACACGATCAGAAAGAATCCCAGGGTTCGCTCCAAACATCCCCGCATATAATCACAGAGTGCAGATTAGACAACTTTTCGGACTGTCCTCAGATGACAATGATGTTTATAATATTTTAGGGCTGCAGTAACTAAATTCGAATAATTCAAATATTCAAAAAATAAACTATTTCAAGTCTGAAATTGCCATTTGGTTGTGTATTTTCTTATAGAAATATATATATATATATATATATATATATATATATGAATAAATTCATTATCAATTATAAACTGGCTTATGTTGGTGAATCAATCCAATGTGTTGAGCAAAAAAGTTTTGTTGCACAGAGAACGCACATTAGAGAGAAACATTCCCGGTAACGGTGTTGGAAGTCCACGTCAGCGGAGACGCACGACGCACCAGCACGTCTCCCTCTCCTCCAGCGTCTTACTGCGTATACAAGGGAAAGTGCTTCATTCACCATAATGTCGAGTAATTCCACTGATGTGGTGATGAATGTGGGAAATACACCCGACAATCATCGACGGAATGTCCTTTAGAGCAGAGGTTCCCAACAACTGGCTTGTGTGCCGCACAGGGCCGCGGGGCATTTTCCAGCGGGCCAGGAGAAAGCGGGCGGGATTTTTTCAGGAGAGATCTGCAATCTGCTCCGCAGCAGCTAGAACAGAGTAAATTAAATACATCTAGTTTTAATTTGCTTTGTGTAGAGAAAAGATCTCTCTGATCGGTGGTGCCAAAGCATGCGTAAGCCCCCTTCCTAAATCTGAGCATTAAAAGTGTGAATACATTTGAATATTAATAATAAAAAGCATAGAAATTCGAGTGAGATAGAGGAATATCTGCAGCCCTCATACATTTTTATATTATTTATTTCTGTTTTTAGTTTACATATATTTTTCTTTATTTATTCAGTGTTTAAAGGTATAGCTATGAGAATACACTTAAAACTGTAAATTGAGAATTATTATTATTATTATTATTCAATATATATTGTGATAATTATTGACATCGATCAATATAAAAAAACATATCCTGATAACATTTTTGGCCATATCATCCAGCCCTATTTCATGGAAACTAACCTTATTGAAAATGTAATTCAAATGGAATTCATGAAAAAAGTCACCACTAAAATTACGTAAGTTCGACTACTACCGTAAATCTCTGCAAATACGTAAACCTGTGTAAATACATCTTAATTGGCGACCACGAGATCCAGCGTCACCTACCGTCACTGCGACTGCACATGTACTTACACACAAGGTAAGTTATAAGAATAACAAAGTTTGGTTTAAAGTAAAAAAAAAAACGGGTGTTTTAAAGAAATGTCACATATAAACAGTTTCCTCCAGCTAAACTTAGCAGATTTAAATGAAAAGACAGAAAGTGTTAAGTATTGACAAGTTCTTCCATAATATTTCTAATGCCAAATTAATGTTTAAGTTCCATGAATGTTGTCTGCATTACAATACAGACAAGTAATCTATTGAACTGAATTTTCCAATATGTATCATTATGTTAAGTAATTACAAAGTTTGTTTTTGCTATTGTTTCAGATGCCGAAAAAAACCTAAAAGTCTGCGGTTGTGTATTTGAGAATACATAACAAGTAAAGGGATATTTATATGTATGTATCAGCCCGCCCAGCCAAATTATCTTTTTTTTCTAACACCATAAATCCATTTATTATCCGGTACCAGCTGCATTAGACTCGCTCTCTCTGCTCTGACAACGAGTTGTGTGTGTGTGTGTGTGTGTGTGTGCATGTGTGCGTGCGTGTGGACTAAAGATGACTAAACTGGACCACTTCTATTGCTGCATGCAGCTATATTTAGCTGAGAACCCTATTGTTACTGTTCGGATTTTATTATTATCATTCCCCTTGGCATTTTTCGGGCTAGAGTTGTCTGGAACACGACAACCACTGAACCCACGGACATGGTTGGGGTCTCATTCGAACCGGGACATATCAGACATGTCATTGTTCAAGTGTAATTGATATCGATCTACATTTCGGAGCAGGAATTGGTGAAAAACCTACAAAAATGTACCGGAAGTAGCAGAACATCGCGTACCTTGATTCGTTTGTGGAGAGGGTGCTTTGTGCGTCATCATCCAATTTGTGATATATGTCATGGTTTAGTCTCTGCGGTGGCACCCGGCGAGGTCTGCGGTGTAGGGCTGCACGATCAATCATGTTTTCATTGTCATCGCGATATATGAATATACCAGATAAACACATCCCAAAAGACGTGTAACATGTTGAAGATCTTTTAATTAAATAAATCATTTTTTATTTTTATTTATTTTTTCCGTCTGAGAGAGCAACGCCATCCGTGATTGATTAACCAGTGGAATGGTTCTCTGTAGAAGACTCGGCCGCGGAGCAGACTCACGGCTCTCCGGTTAAAAGCTCTCCAAAACAGGAAGTAATGGTGCGTTCAAGGAGCTTGGAAAACTCTGAAGTAACGCTTCATTCAATGGAAGTCGCCTGTAATTCGTAAAAGTTTTCCATCAGATTTTTCATTTTATTTAAAGAGATGTTTGTTGAGTTCAGAAATAATTGTGTTGTTTGTCGTGTTAGGAAATAATTGTATTGTTTGTGTGTTTTCATGCTCTAGATGCCAAAGAGAAGCAGAAAGTGTAAGACAATAAAGTAGCAGTGGGCAGAACGTCTACCCTGCGTTCCATGTGAACTCGGAAATTTGTAATGGTGTCAGTAGGAAGTGATGCTGGGAACTCTGAAAACTGTAAATTCGTAACTAACATGATTAACCTGGTCCCTGTGTATTGCTGCCTGCAGCTATATTTATTATTGAGCACCATTTTTGTGCTCCTTAAAACTATTAATTTGTGAAATTAATTGTGATTTCATACATCTCAAATCTTCACATTCACCTCCGTACAATGATAGTAATCTCTGGTCTGGATGTTAAACATTCAATTCAGACCGAAGGAAAATAAAGTGACTATAAGGGAGAAAAAAAAATAAAACAAATGGATATTAAAAAATTCCATATTCTCCTGTTGGTATAGAATTCCTTGGGCTATTCTGGTGTGTTGCTCTTTGCAGTCCTGGTATCCCCACTGTAATTTATTCACTATGTACAGGAAATACCACTCTGCCCATGAGGGAACTTCCTCTCCAACGCCCCAAATACTGCCCTGACCACAGACACAGACACGCGCACACGCACGCACGCGCACACGCACACGCACACACACACACACCAAGCCGATAAAGTGTAATCATACATAATATAATATATTACAGTACATATCATCATAGGCCTACTAAAGTGATATTTTGGCCAATAACTTATTTAAAAGAACTCTGGTGGGGTTTTTTTTCAGCCTAACACTTATTTTTCCCGTCAATCATTGGGAGTCTTCGGGAGTGATTGGCATCAGAATCTTTGAAATTGGTCCGTTATTTAGGTTACAAAAAACAGCAGTTTTCAGCAAACAGAGTAAAAGAGAGAAGGACGTGGGGTGAGTTCTGCATTTGTACACACTGAAAGCAACAAGGCTTTAATTTGCCAAATCTAGAACTTTAAGGTTTCCTCAATTTAAATTGTCCATCTTAATTTCTTAATTTAAAATTGAGAGCACCTAACAAAGACATAGTTTTAGCAAGTTGAAACATTTTTTTTTAAGTTGATCCAATGACTCCAATCCTATTATTTTGTTCACTCCCTGAAATTAAGTAAAAATGGGCAAAACTCTGGCCTATATCCAGAAAACCTGTCACAAACATATGTAAGATTAAGAGGTCTATTTGTGACCCAATCAACCAAGTTCCACCAAAACCACTTCCACAAATCACCATGGCAAGACCTGTCCAGCTACAAGCTTTTCCCTTGGTAGTTACCTAGTTTGCGGCACCTGGCCCACTTTCTGGCATCGTCTGTGAAAATGAAGCACGTTCAGAAGGGAAGAAGAACGCAATTAATCTCATGGAAAGATGTGACTTTTATTCACACTGTCCTTTTTATTTAGAAACCCCCATGAATGAGACCGTGAGTCGATATTTAGCACAGCACCGGTGGGACGGTTCTCTGGGCTGTCGGAGGCTTCAGCCTCGTATCAGCC
>NC_137189.1:11821782-11891782 GCF_960531495.2 Zeus faber
CACTCACAGACACACCTTGCGTTTAAATTGGGTTGCGTCCGTTCAATTGTCTTCCATTTTTCTTCAGCCATGTTGAATGCAGCACCTGAGGGAAAGGAAAAAGATTGAAGTTCTATGTCTGGAGGCTCCGCCCCTTAGAGGCTACGCTCCTAATGGTATACATCCAATGACGCCCTCATTGTGGACGACCAGAACATCTTCTCCCGGCCCCCATCTCTGTTCAGGTCCGTCACCTTCTCTCCCAGTGGCAAATTGACCGATGAGGACCAAGCCTCTATCGCGCTGGCCCACTCTGCCTACAAGTAGCTGCTGGTCCGATCCCTCCGAGCAGACCTCCACAGCCTCCTCACCTCCTCTGCGGGGCGCCTGGGTATTCTCATGCCTCCACCGCCATTGGCCACAGATGTGGATCTGATGTTGGGTGGAGGGTATGTGTGTGCCCTCTCTTGACAGCTACTACCGGAGTTCCTGGGTTGCCCCTGACGAGGCCCGCACTCCAGTCTCATCCTACAACCCCTTCACATGAGTTGTAGTGGGATTCGAGGCTCAGCAAAGGGGCAGACCACACCTCAAGGAGATGCTGGCCCATTACTTTGTCCCAACCTCAATGCGATCTTGGGCTTCCAAGAAACCACTGTAGCCATCGGCAAAGGACAGATTCACTGTCCTGCTGGCTGACACGACATACAGTATGTCCTGGCAACCCAGTATCCGGTGGCGACATCGAACGTGGAGATGCTGGCGGCCACCTTCAAGGCAGAGGAAGTGTCTAAGACCTCCGCTGCCATTCTCCACGTCTCCCAGGCCCAGGCCACGTGTCACGGCATTGTTGATAGTTACCCAGAGACATCTCTGGCTGACACTGACCGCCATGCGCTAGTCCGACAAATCGACGCGGATCAACACGCCCATCCCGGAGACAAGGCAGGACAGGAGACAGAGTGGAGCAGAGCATGTTTGGCAGGTGCTTGGCAGGTGGAGGAAGAGCATGGCTGCCCGCCCCCGCCCCACAGCAGCCGCCGGAACGTCCACCGTCCGGCCTGGTCCTGCAGCAGTGAGGCAGTGTCGCGCCGCAGAGTCCTGCACAACACCGCCGCTGCCTGCAGCATCGACATCCTGACGACCTGATTTAATGTACTACAGAATCAAAACAGCTGCTAATTGTGTTATAATTAAATACTGAGAACATGTTGATTACTGTCCCAAACAAATAAATACATAAATAAAGTGTGATTGACACTCGTTGGAAAAAAAAATCCAAACAAATGCACATGAGACGAACTGCAGACATGGACGTGACAGGATTAATTATTGAGGTGGAAAAACGAAAAGAGCTATAAGGATCCAAGTTCTGAGTTTTACAGATGACAAAGAGCTTGAGAAGCCACTGCTGCAGTGGTTGGAGGAGAAAGTCAGTGTTCTAACACTACTTTTATATATATTTTACCGCAGTGATTTAAATATAAGCTGCGGCTACAGTAAATGCACGTGGCTGTTTTTTAATTTTGTGGTCATTAGGGGAGTTGCTCTTATTGCTTTTAATGACGACATTAACTGTTCTACTGTTCTTGGACATTAACTGTCCAATAACATATCTTTATATATAGGGTAGTATTTAAAAAAAAAAATTAAGTTTGGACGACAATACGTGTGAAATATTGTTTTTTTGGGAAAGAACTGGGAAACATTTTGCTTCATTGGTTTCATCTCCCAGTAATGGTACAGGGTTGTTCCCTTCTGCAGGTGCTACAGACAACATGTCATCAAAGTGCTGCTCTAATACTTGTACTGTACAATATCAACTGGTTTTGAACATGTTCCATAAACATTCCATGTTGCTGTTTATCAGTTAATGTTTCATCAATAATTTCATCTTCTGAACTTAAATCTGCATTTTCAATATTATCAATGCACATATATTTATTATTGTTGTTTGTGGTTTTTGGAGCTTATTCAATTTTGGAAAGACGATAATTCCAGTCATTGTTTAATCCTACATCCTTATACCACTATCCTTATATTCTTAAATACGCCAATCTGACTTTCGGCTATTTTTCGGCATCAGGAAAAATAACAAAATCAAACTTTGTAATCACTTTCTATAACATTAATAATAAATACATTTTATTTTATAAACATAATAATAAATGTTAGTTTTTATTCGTACTTCATTGTATTTTTCTTGTTAACAATGTACAATTGGAAAATTCAGTTAAATAGATTACTTGTCTATATTGTAATGGAGACAACATTTATGGAATTCTAACATTAATTCGCCATTAGAATTATTATGGAAGAACTTGTCAATACTTAACACTTTCTGTCTTTTCATTTAAATCTGCTTAGTTTAGGTGTAGGAAGCTGTTTATACATGACGTTTCTTTAAAGTATCTGTTTCTTTTTTACTTTAAACCAAACCTTGTCATTGTTATAACTTACCTTGTGTTTAAGTACACGTGCAGTCTCAGTGACAATAGGTGACGTTGGATCTTGTGTGCGTTAATTATGATGTATTTACGCAGGTTTGCGTATTTACGGAGATTTACGATAGTAGTCAAACTTACGTAATTTTAGTGGTGACTTTTTTCGTGAATTACATTTGAATTACTTTTTCGATACGTTTTGTGTCCATGAAATTCGAAAAATGTTGTGGTATTTCTGTGAGTAAGTACCATTGCACAGCTTTCTATTTTTCCAATGGCTCCGTGGATCTTGAAGCGCCACTCACTTGTACATTCGAGTGGACTCGACTCGATGTGGTCACAAGTTTTTGTGGGCGACTTTGATTCATATTTTTCATTTATCCGGCAAAATAATGGGGACCACAGAGATAAAACAGAAATCCAACAGATCTACTGACATCTACCGTGTAAGAAGGTACATAAATATACACGTAAACGAATAGTTTTTAATGTCGAACCACTACACCTGGACACACTGGACATGGTCTGAATGTACATTCTGAATCAAAACCTGCACATTTATTGTAAATAGTATGATCACATCATAAAGCGTCTTACTGTAAATCTCATCTCTTTAATTTTGTTCCCAAATAGTGGCATGTCAGGAGAGCAGGACCCGCTGAATATTTGGGGGCAAAGTTGTTCTGTTTTTCACTAATATCTGCTACGTATGTGCATACATTTGGATTAAATTGAAACCACGAGATGCTTGTGACATAACAGTAACATTAAACAACACCTAAAACTGTGTCCATAGCTCCAGCAGTCGTTCTGTTCCGGACACTTTTAGCCCAAAAAATGTAGAGGATAATAATAACAATATTAGGGGATGGACCCCTAATGATAATAATATTACTACTAATAATAATAATCCTGTGGTGTGGGGATGGTGTGGTGAGCAGCCACACCTGACCTGAATCTAGCGAAAATGGGATCAGAGTGGCTGCATACCTGTTGCTTGTTGGTTGGTCAAACGAGCAACAGGTTAAAACCCCCATCCCCGCACACACTCAGGAGAGGAGCCGTGTCATGACATGTTCTCTCTGCTCCTGGGCTGATTCCAGCGAGCACACTCTCTACAAAAAACTGGTGTTTACAACCCGCGTTGTCTATGTCTCTGTGCCGGAGGGGCCCTGAAAACGCCACTTGGATGGCATGTTGTGGTGAAACTGCCACAAATCCATATGATATTTCATGTGTTGGTTATAATTATTACAATTGTAAACAATGTAGCCTGTTATGTAATTGTATTAATATTGTTTATATTACACTTTTACTCAAAACATTGCACATCATCCCACCTAGATGATGCACAAACAACCATTTTTTTTTTTGTCATTCACAGAATGTGCTTGCTGCGCGTCTGGTGTGTTCGGATCTGCTCAAATCTGTGCACTTGCATGTCTGGTGTGTACGGGGCATCACCCGCCGCCACCCCTTCATGCTCGTGGGCCAAAGCAGCGTGGTCCTGGTCAATGCCACCCCTGAGGGTCCCCAGGAGGAGACGCACGTGAAGGTGCGCTGGGGGAAGTGCTGCTTATGTCGACTGTCGCACATACGGTGAGTGTTCCCCCCACTTTGGACAAGAGGAAGAGTGTTTTTGTTAAAAAAATAACAATAAATCACTCATGATCGTTTCCTATCTAGTCGTGAAAGAGTATTCTTCCACTGACGTTTAGGGCTTTCCCCACTCTCCTTCTCTCCACCCGCCTACCCGTGACGCTGTGAACCATGAGACTATCGTTACAGCCGTAACTGCTGTCTCGTGGTGCCCTGGACGTCATCCCAGGAACAGTGTCTCGCTCCTGTTATTTCCTGGTTCCGAAAAAGACAGGGGGGAATGATCTATCGCTGTTCAACAAAGCGATAATGGAAAGGCCCTTTCCATGCTGAAGTTCGGACAGGTGCTGGAACGTCTTCACCAGGGTGAGGCTGGTTCCCTTCTATGAATTTGAAAGACACATATTTCCACATCTCCATAAGATAAGAGTGCTGTGAACGTGATGATTGCTGCTGCGGAATCAGCACGTTCTGATCTGCACAGACAACAAAGTGAAAGCAGCCTATATTAACCGCCGGGGGGTGCACTGAACATAGCCAGACGGCTGCTGTGCTGGGGGCACACCCACTTCTCTCCATCAGAGGAGTGTATATTCCTGGCGTATTGAACAGAGAGGGTGACATTATGTCGAGAGGGGGTTCTCGACGGTGGGGTTGGAGCAAACATCCTGAACTGGTAACTCAGATTTAGAACAGGTTCAGCAAAGCGGAGGTGGATCTGTTTGCCGCACACGGAAATGTGCGGTGCGCTCTCTGGTTCTCCCTGAGCCCATGGGGCAATCCTCAGCTGGGGGTGGACCCATTTGCGTAATGGCCGTAGCCCAGGATGCCCCTTTACGCTTTCCCCCCTGTCCTATTGATCCCTCGGTTCTTGGATCGAGTGCAGGAAGGAACGGCTGTCGGCGGTTCTGATAGCCCCAGAGTGCCCTGGTGCGTCACGGTTTCCATGCCTGTAGCGATTGTTACCACGGCAACTCCCATGGCGTGGGGACGCTCTCTCCCAAGCGAAGGGAGCATTCAGGAATAACCTGGTAATAGGCCAGTGCTTGTGGGTCTGGCCTCTGAGCGGGAACGTTTAGACATGCTGGGCCTCTCGCAGGATGTCCTTTGCACTATCCAGGGTGCGAGAGCCGCATCTACCAGAGCATCTTCCACTGCCAAATGGGCAGCTGTTCAGTGCTAATGTGAGGAAAAGGACCTGGACCCCACTGCATCACATGCTTTCAATCCTTCAACCGTTTATGATCGGAATTTGGCTTCCAGCCGGTTAAGTTGTATGCAGCCGCTATTTTGTCCTATCAGGAGGGTTTCAGTGACAGAACAGTGTTTAGTCACCCTCTGTTGAAATGCTTCTTAAAGGGTGTACCAAGTCACGCTCCTTAAAACCTCAGTGGGACTTAGTGCTGGTTTAACACTGGTTGGTTAAAGTCCCCTTTGACCAGATTCCGCTTCAGTTGCTGTCAGCCAAAACGGCTCTGCTGTTGGCTCTGACATCTGCAAGGAGAGTTAGTGATTTATCTGCTCTGTCTGGCCCCTTCATGCCTCAGGATCCGTGGAGGTGGCAGCTTGGCTATTTTATGCCATAACCCAGCGTTTACGCCTAAAAGCACCACTATCGCCTTCAAATCGAGAATGATAACTTTGGAAGGATTCTTTCCTCCCTGTGAGGGACAGAGACATCAGACACAGGAGTCGCAGGTAGATTGAGGCAAAATCAGGATGTATTGACCAAATAAAGGAGACTAAATGAAACTTAGAAGAGTTGCAAAACAAGTGCAGGGGGAAACTTACCAAAATTAACTGAAGTATGATAAAACAAAAAATTTGGTCGAAATAACTTAAACAGGAGTTAACATGAAGACAACTAGACACACCAACAGACCTAACCAAATGAAACAGGAGGGAACATAATAGCGACATGACCAAACCAAAAAGACACAAGAGGGGTGAAAGAAATATCAGAAACAAAAAAGATTAACTCTAAATATATATAAATATATATATATATATATATATATATATAAATATATATATATATATATATATATATATATATATATATATATAAATAAAGGGACTAAATAACATAATTGTACATGCAAAATAAATACAAAAATGCTTTTCTATAAAAAAGAGATTATTATTATTTTTCTGCCCCCGCTTCAATGTGTGTGTGGGCAGGCAGGATACGTGGTCGGAGTGAGGCAGAGTCGGTAGCGGGGAATCACTCCGGAGAATGCTGGAGAGTCTGGTGCACGCATTGAAGACAATCTGGCAATGGATGACTGTTGAGAGAGGCATATGTAGTGGTTAGATTGCAGATTTGGAACAGCTGTGTGCGCAGGTCAATAAAGTTGAGCTAATGGGACAGGTAAGGAGAGGGAGGGGAAGGTAGAAGAAGGCGGAGATCATGACAGAACAAGGGACGGCTCCTGACGTCCCAAACAAACAAAAGAGGAAAAAAATAATAATAATAACACCAAAAGTCCATGCAGGGTGGGAGGAGGGGGTCCAGAGGAGGGCTAGTACTCGTCGGAGACCCCGTCCATCTCCACGTCCTCCGCTAAATGGGCCACGTGATCCTCATCGGAGTAGTCGGAGACACCGTTCATCTCCTCGTCCTCCGCTAAATGGGCCACGTCCTCATCGGAGGAGGGACCCCCAGGGTCGACATCCTCCGCCTCTGAAACATCGCTGGAGGACGCAGACAAGAGAGGTGGTGGGGTCTGCGGTCGGGAAGGTTGACCCGGTCTGGAGGGCTGGTCAGGATGGCACTGATGGAACTTCCTGATGAGGGTGTGGTCCAGAATGTGCCTCGCAGGGACCCAAGACCCTCCGGGCCGTAACCCTCCCAATCCACCAGGTACTGCAGGCCTCTCCCACGCCGGCGGGAACGTAGGAGACGGCAGACAGAAAAGGCAGGACCCCCGTCAATGAAGCGCGGAGGAGGCGGGGGAGGGGCCAAGGGGACCAGAGCACTCTCCCGGACTGCCTTGACCTTGGACACGTGGAAGGTGGGATGGACGTGCATGGATCTGGGGAGCTTGAGCCGCACTGCCACCGGGTTGACGACCTTCTTGATCTTGAACGGACCGATGAACCAAGGAGCCAGCTTCTTAGAGTCCACCTTCAAGGGGAGGTCCCGGGTGGAGAGCCAGACCTTCTGGCCCGGCTGGTACTCCGGGGCCTGGGAGCGGCGACGGCTGGCGGCGGAGGCGCTGCGGCCAGCGGCTCGGAAGAGGGCGGCCCGGGCCCGGGTCCAGGTCCTGCGACAGCGGCGAATGAAGGCCTGGACGGACGGGCAGGAATCCTCCCTCTCAAGGGCCGGAAACAGAGGCGGTTGGAAGCCGTAGGCGCACTGGAAGGGGGAGAGGTCTGTGGCCGACTGGTCAGGGTGTTATGCATATTCCACCCACAAAAGCTGCTCAGACCAGGACGACGGGTGTTGAGATGTCATGCAGCGAAGGGCCGTCTCCATCTCCTGGTTCTTCCGCTCCGTTTGGCCGTTGGACTGGGGGTGGTACCCTGAGGACAGGCTGACGGTGGCCCCCAGGAGCGAACAGAACTCCCTCCAGAAGACCGAGGCGAACTGGGGACCCCGGTCGGATACAACATCTACCGGGATGCCATGGAGGTGGAAGACGTGATACAACAGTAGCTTGGCAGTGCCCTTGGCCGACGGGAGCTTCGGTAGAGGCACGAAGTGAGCCATCTTGCTGAACCTATCCACCACGGTGAGGATGGTAGTGTTACCACTAGACGGTGGCAGACTGGTGACGAAGTCCATGGAGATGTGAGACCAGGGGCGATGAGGAACCAGCAGTGGGTGTAGAAGACCGGCGGGAGCAAGAAGTGAGTCCACCCGAGGGTTTGTGCTGATTACAGGTGGGGCAGGCGTTGACGAACCCTCGGACGTCCTCACCCAGGGAGGGCCACCAGAAGCGACGCTGGACGACCTCCTTCGTCCGCTGGATCCCCGGGGGGCAGGTGAGTCGGGAGTTGTGGGCCCACTGGAGAACCTCGGACCGGAGGTCAGGCAGGACGAACAGACGGTCGGGTGGACATGCGCTGGGTCCGGGTTGGTCCTGGGCGGCGGCTCTTACTTTCTCCTCCACCTCCCAAGTGAGTGTGGCGACTAGACGGGAGGATGGTAGAATGGTGTCGAGGTCAGCAGCGCCTTCCTCCTCCTCCTGGAACTGCCGGGACAGGGCGTTGGGTTTGACATTGCGCGACCCCGGCCGATAGGAGAGGGAGAAATTGAATCGGGTTAGGAAGAGCGCCCAACGAGCCTGACGTTGTCGGTACACGAAGACGAACTTGTTGAGCATGTCCCTGAGCACGTTATTGACCAGGGCCTGGAAGACGACGGGGGCGTTGGTGAGGCCAAAGGGCATCACCAGATATTCGTAGTGACCGGAGGGAGTGTTGAACGCCGTCTTGCATTCGTCCCCCTCTCGAACCCGGACCAGATGGTAGGCGTTGCGTAGGTCGAGCTTGGTGAACACCGTGGCCCCCTCCAGGAGTTCGAAGGCTGATGAGATGAGGGGCAGGGGATAGCGGTTCTTGACCGTAATGTCGTTGAGACCACGATAGTCAATACAGGGGCGAAGCGACTTATCCTTCTTCTCTACAAAGAAGAAGCCAGCCCCCGCCGGGGATGAGGAGGGACGGATGATGCCCGGCGCAAGAGCATCGTTAATATAGGTGTCCATGGCCTCTCTCTCCGGGGCGGACAGGGAGTACAGGCGGCCTCTGGGTGGGGTGGAGCCGGGCTGGAGGTCGAAGGCAATATCGTATGGCCTCTGCATATATAGCAGTTAGATTGCAGATCTGAAACAGCTGTGTGCGCAGGTGAATAGAGTTGGGCTAATGGGACAGGCAAGGAGAGGGAGGGGAAGGTAGAAGAAGGTGGAAATCATGACAGTTAACAGTTTTTCCAAGAATGATGCAGCTTGTATCGTTCAAACTTTTACCTAGAAAGCACTGTAAAAAGACAAACGTGTTTTCCAGCCAACCGGATCAAAAAAGAAAAACATGTGACGGCTCATTTTCCGCATGTATCATCACACCCAAACTACGGCAAGATCGATAGTACAAACAAACATCGCGTTTAGAGTTACTCGGTTATTCGCGTTTATCAGCCACAGTCCAGCAGAGCGCACAGCACCCTCTGTCAGATGTCTTCCCTGGTGAGCGGCCTTTTCATGGTAATGCCTGCTTTTTGGGGACAATGATGGGGTGTTTTTCTTCCCAGGGTAAGTCAGCCAAAGGAATGCGTCCTCCTACTCTTAGCAGGCCGTCTGTGTCCACAATTGGATTCAGTTTCCTCAGAGGACTTGACTTTGGGACAACTTCACCTCTAGAAAGGCATTTCATCTCCTCGGCAAATGCATCATGTTGAGCATTTCTGGTGATTAATAGTTTTGCTTGTGTCATCTCATTCGTATTTTTGATTGAGCCCTTTGTGCAGGACATGGCCATGTATATGAGCTTGGAAATGAAGGCTTGGACCTGTGGGCGTATGTCTATGTTCACTTCAGGGTCAATTAGCTTAAATACCTCTGGCTGTGAGGTGTCTTTGGCTAGGAAAGCTGGACCTTTGAACCAGTGATGTCTTTCAACATGGCTGCTGGTACATGAGCGAGTTCCGTGGTCTGCAGGGTTGTGTTCTGTGCTGACAAAGCGCCATGTTCAGGGCTTGTGGACTTCCTGATGCGAGTGACTCTGTTGGCTACATATACATAAAATCTTCTACTATTGTTGTTGATGTAGCCCAATACGATTCATCTGTCTGTGTAGAATGTGACCTTGTGGATGTCTGTGTCGAGTTCTGCTGTAATCAAGTCTGCCATTTCAACAGCCAAGACAGCACCACAAAGTTCGAGCCGTGGAACAGTATGTGGGGGATGAGGAGCCAGCTTTGACTTGCCCATGACGAATCCAATGTGAATATGTCCGTTTTCATCTGTTGCTTTAAGAGAGGCCACTGCTGATATGGCCATAGTGGAAGCATCAGATTTTGTTTTGTTTTGTGGACCACAAGGAAACGGGCGCATAGGGTCTTTCAATCTGAAGCTGCTCAAGCTCACAGAGTGAGTTGGTCCACATTTTCCATTGTTCCTCTTTTAACGCTGGCAGGGGAGCAGTCCATTCAGCAAGGCCTTTCCTTGAATTGTGACAGGTGCCACATAGCCCAGAGGGTCATAAAGCCCATTGACAGTAGACAGGATTCCCCTTCTAGTGAATGGCTTCTTCTCTTTGGATACACGGAAAGTGAATGTGTCTGACTGCAAGTTCCAAGTGAGTCCCAAACTGCGCTGCAGTGGCAAGGGGTCAACAGTTAGCTCTAGATCCACTAAGTATTTGGCCCGCTCCTCAGGAGAAAAGGCATCCATCACAGTACGGTTGTTGGGGCTATTTTGTGTAGCTTAATGCTTGACTCCGCTAACATTTATTTTGTGCTTTTCAGGATGGCAATGGCCTTTTCGTCAGTGGGGAATGATGAAAGCCCATCATCAACATAGAAGTTCCTCATGACGAACTGTCTAGCTTCTCTGCCGTGTTCCTTTTCTCTGTGCAGGGCTGCTTTTCTCAGGCCGTAGATGGCTATCGCAGGGGAAGGAGAGTTGCCAAAAACATGCACTTTCATGCGATACTCAGTGATGTGTTTGTTGCGTTATCTTCAAACCACAAAAATCTCAGAAAATCGCGATGCTCTTCCTGGACAATGAAGGAGTAGAACATCTGCTGCACATCTGCAGTTACTGCTACAGGCTCTCTGCGGAAGCGCATTAGGACCCCCAGCAAGGTACTGTTCATGTCAGGCCCACTGATAAGAACATCATTGAGGGAGGTGCCTCGTGCTTCGCACTGGAATCAAACACTACCCGTATCTGGTCCTTTTTCTGTGGGTGATAAACACTGAATATTGGTAGGTACCAACATTCTTGTTGAGGCCTCAGCACTGGGGCAGGTTCCGCTTGGTCTGCATCGAACATTGCTTGCATGAAGTCGAAGAAGTGTTCTTTCATGGCATGTTTCTTCTCCAGCATGCGGCGGAGGGAGGGAGGCAGTTAACAGCATGTTGTCTGTTGTTGGGCAGACGCGGCCTGTTTGGCCTGAATGGCAGCGGTGCTACCCAGCAGTTTGCTTCGTTCATGTGGACTTCCTTATCCATAAGGTCAAGGAACAGCTCATCTTCGATGGAAAGGCCAAATTGGTCGTCGCGCTGTGTTCTTTGAAACACGTCTCTGCCCAGGCTGTCTGTTTCATCGGCTGCATGAGACACACATGGAGAGATGTGGCGTGGCACAGGGCTGTCAATCTTCTCTCTGACTGTTGAGCTGCTGGTGCATGGGCTGAGGGGGGATTGGCGCCTACTCATCAGCACACTGGTTCTGAAGACGCTGGCAGTGGTGGGTTTGTGTGCTCTTCCAAGACACACATCTCCAATTATCACCCATCCAAGGTCGAGTCGTTGGGAAAATGGTGCGTTGTGTGGGCCATTACATTATTCCCGCACTTTGTGCACCTGAATTAAGTCTCTCCCAAGGAGTAGAAGGATGGGCGCGTCTGGGTCCAGGACTGGGATTTTGTCTGCCAAGTGTTTTAGGTGAGGATGGTGTCTGGCTATGTCTGATGATGGTATTTCAGACCTGTTGTCTGGCAGGATGTCGCACTCAATCAGAGTAGGCAAGGGAATGTGGATGTTGCCGTCTAATGACTCCACCATGAAGTTGCTGGCTCGCCATCCGGCCATATCCACCACTCCTGAACATGTCTTCAAAGTGTATCTTGTTCCTGTGCCTTGAATTCCGAAATGTTGGAAGAATTCAGTTTTGCCTAGGGACTTGTTGCTCTGGTCATCAAGAACAATGTAGGTCTTCATGGCTAGATCTCTTTGGCCCACAGGATACACTAATGCAAGACAGATTTTGGAGCATGATTTTGACATGTTATGACTTCCACAGATATCCGTGCATTTGGACGTCACAGACGGAATGGCTTCCAGCGGCTGTCGCTCCCCGCTGTGATCTACGGTACTCACGTGGGCATCGGTTTTCCATGGGGCGGGCCCTGGATGTAGCGCTGATGGGTGTTTGTCGCTGTTGCACTCTTGGCACAGCACAGGCTTGCCACAGTCTTAAGCAACATGAGTGGACGATGCACAGCATTTGAAACAGATGCGTTTTTTCTTCAGATACGCTTTCCTTTCTTCCAGAGTTTTGTTTCTGAAGCCACAACATTTTCTCAATGGATGAGGCTTGTCATGTAGTGGACATTGTTTGTCGGGGTCATCGTGTTTCCTGACTGCTGTGGTGTTATCGTTGCCGCCGCCACTTGTTGAGATTTCAGTCCTTCTCACAGCAACTGATGTTTTCGTGTGATGACTGGACGGCTGGAAAACACTATTTTCTGTCTTTGTTGCACACCATGCTGCTGTTATGCTGGCGAAGCTGGGATCGTTGCGTGTTTTTGCTTGTTCACAGACAAAGTTGACGAAAGCTGAAAAGGGAGGATATGACACTTTTGTTGATCCTTGTAACGTGATCCTACAGTAATCCACCTCTCTTGTAGGTTGGACGGGAGTTTCTGGACTATTGGGCTTACTCCGCGGGAGGTGTTGAGGGAAGAGAGACCAGGTAATTATCCATCTGCCCTGGCTGCTTTGAGTTCCATGAGAATGTCTCCCAGTTCTCTTAGCTTGTGGTTTTCTTTGGCTGAGATTTTGGGAAAATCTTCAACTTTTCTCAGAAGAGCATTTTCAATCACCTCTGGTGAGCCATAAACACGGTACGGTACGGCTCTGATCCTTTTAGCTTGCTCAGATGATGAAGGCCCAAGCCATTTGCACAGCAGATCAAGCTCCTCTCTGGCTGAGAGTTTTAGGTCATCAGTAGAGCTGATAAAAGATGCCTTCCAGGCCCAGTAGTTCTCTGGCTTGTCCTCAAACTTCAGCAGGCCCGAACTCACCAGCTCACATCGCATCAGATACTTCCCTAGGTCTGTTTCAGCCACTGCATTAGATGGGCTTGTGTTGTACATAGGGAATGATGGTATGTGGTAAGGCTGGGAAGATTTGAAATCATCACTGGTTGGTTTCAGGTTGTGGGAGAGCTCTCTGTAGCTGTATGATTTTCTCTGTGCAGTGCTGGTTACCTGATTTGGGGTCCAGGTGGCTTCTCCTCTGTGTATGTGGTGTCGAGGCAGGTCAATAAATTTGTGGTCACTGATGTCAGACGCAAGGCCCTGGTTTTCACATCTGCTTGCTTCACCGCTGGCCATGGTAGGCTGGCACACTGGTGAATGTGAGGTATTCTGCGGCCTTGCATCTGATGGTAAGACCGTGACTGTATTTTCTATATTGGCTGCTTTTACACACTGATAGGACTGGTGACCTGGATGTCACGACCAGAACTAGGAGAGACCCAAACACACGACACGGGGAGACGGGAGGCAGGCAAAAGATGTTTATTAGCCCGGACGTTGGAGCTAGCCGGGGGGACCCGGTCAGATAGGGATGGAGCCGGACTGGGCAGGGATGATGATGACCAGGAGATGGAGTCCAGGATCCGGGTGGAGAGACGGGGAACCAGGGTGGACGGAGAAGGACGGGCAGCCTTGATCGACGAGCAGAGACAAGCAGGTAAACCGGGCTGGCTGGATTTGGACAGACAGACTGGGTCGACAAGAGGAGACAAGCAGGTAAGGGGAAGACGAGACAACGAGACATAACCTAGGAACTAGAAACAAGCACTAGGAGCTAGGAACTTGGAAGGGAGCCAGAACATCACAATTATTATTAGAGGAAATACAAAATAAACCATCTCCCCAGGAGGCTGAACTTGATGGACTCCTCCACAGCTCTAAGCCCTGCAGCTGTAGACTGCATAAAATCAAGTTATAAAAGTAACAGTGCAGTGCAAATGAATGTTTGCTTCAGTTAAGGGCGGCAGCAAACAGAAAAGTCTTCAGCCTTGATTTAAAAGAGGTGAGAGTTGCAGCAGACCTGGAGTTTTCTGGGAGTTAGTTCCAGATCTGTGGTGCATAAAAACTGAACGCTGCTTCTCCATGTTAAGTTTGAACCCTGGGGACAGAAGGCAGACGTGTGCCCCTGACGACCTGAGGGGTCTGGATGGTTCATAATGTAGCAGATGATCAGAAATGTATTCTGGCCCTCAACCATTCAGTGCTTTATAAACCAAGGGTAGTATCTTGAAATCAATTATTTGACGGACAAGAAGCCAGTGTCAGATCTGAGAACTGGAGTGATATGACTCACTTTCTTGGTCTTTGTGAGGAGCAGCGTTCTGAATCAACTGCAGCTGTCCACTCTGTAGGTAGTGGAACGAGCAGCAGTGCGTAGTGGTTTTCAAAAAGCACCCCCAAAGCAACTTGTTGAAACTGTGAATGCATTTTTTGTACAAAAAACTTGTAACAAATGTTTGCAAAAACGGTTTCATAATCAAACTCAAAAGAAATCGAAAAAACAACTAAAAGTTTAAGGGAATAGTGATGAAGTTGTCAAGACTGGCATTGAATCACAGATAGCATAGAACCTTATAGGACAGCTCCGCAGGCCGCAGCCTTTCGGGTGCAGCGACCCAGAACTTGGTGGAGTAAAATATATTAAATGAACTGTCATCATTTCTACATGAAGTAATATTAAGATTCAGTGAGAACTAGAATTTATTAAGTAAAAATATAAATATATACACATTTTATTCATGCAAAAAAATTAACTGTGTGGGAAGATTACGTTTTATTATAGATTTACTCATACTATTCAAATGTTTTACAGTCACTGCAGATTAACCTAAAAATACTACGTAAAACCCGGGGTCCCCCGCACCCCACCTCGTTACGTAGAGACCCTGTTGTGCATTGCGTGTGGTGTAAATGTGTAATGACTCTCCAATGGAGACCCCCCCTGAAATCTGATGCACAGATTTTTTACTTTTCCACATGGATCATTGCAATCAGATGCAAAACAAGGCCAAATCGCACTCAGCAGCACAATTTTATGGGTGTGTTTGCGACGGCAATATATTTTGTGATTTCGTTTATTGGAGTAGGTATGTCTGTTTCTGTGGTACCCGACCGACACAGTGAGGCATACAATATATCCTGCTCCGCCTTTAACCCACTAGTGATACCCTTACAGGACGGAGCTTATATGAAATAGAATGTTAGTTATGAAATGTAACAGATTTCACGAGTATAATCGCAGCCCTTTAAGCCATGGGCCTCACGGACCCCTTAAATCGCTGAAGAAAAAAGTTGTTTTTTGAATCCGATTGAATGGACGCAATCCAATTTATCGGCAAGGTGCGTCCGGCCTTAAAGGGCTGCGCTTATACGAGATAGAACCTGGAGTTACAAGTCGTACCTAACGTTTTGGGTTTAAAAGGAAAGTATTTAGTTGGGTTCCCCTGTTCCGCTCCAATCAGAGGCAGTTCAGGGCTAATATGTTTTACCGTCAAAATGAAGTGTCACAGGTGTTTTCATTCATCACAGATGGTGAGGACATTTTAAATGCATTTGAAGAGCTGTAGTATTACCGCAAGAAACCTTGGGGTCTGAAATGTCTAACAAATAATTTTGCATCGCAGAGCTAAAACCAGTTCCATGGGGCTTCAAGCAAGCCAGATATATCGACAGGTTGTTTGTTTCTCTAAAAAATTGATGACATTTTAAGCTTTTCACGCTTTACTCAAGAAATGCAGCATGGTGGCCATTTCCTATGCCCCTTCATGCGTTTGAGTGGTTTCTCCAGCTTTGATAGATGACTGATTCGATATTATTGCAGCTGCCAATACACTTCCTCTCGGGATTCTGATGAGTCACTTGAAGATCAGAGCCGAAGTTTCGCCAAAAACCCACCATCCATAAAATATATTTTGCTGTAAGAAAAAAATAACTATATAAAATTTGTTTCAAATTGAAAGTGACAACCTAAACACTTCCCACCAAAATATTTAAATAAATTCTATCCTAATTTAAAGTATAACTGAAGAAGAATCATCCATTTTTAAATGGCCTTTTTTCCAGGCTTAAGGGGCAGATTTGAAGCAACTTTGAATGTAAAACACAGCACTTGTGGATTAAAGTGGAACATGGCACATGCAAGCATGGTGCACAACAAAAACACATAAAAATAAATCTGAAAACAAACTTATTTTCAATTTTTGTTTTATGATTTTTATTTCCACATGTATTCACTGTGTTTTTAACACAAGGGAAATGCCTCCAAATCAACTCACTTGAAAAAAAGAAACAAAAGGACCAAGCCCCTCCTTCATTCTGCAAAACAGAATATTAAGAACGTTTTATCGTCTCTTTGATGTGGAGATTAAGTGAATCAGACTGCATAGTTGCGGTGCAGGCAACTATGCAATTTGTCACATTGAAAGAACTACAAATAAAGTTATTTATTTACTATGTCTTCAAACTCAAATGTTAAACTTAGCCAAACAAGAGTTCGTCAAACCCTGCTGTCTGCAGGATACAATGTGAAAAATGCACATTAATGTATTCCATGAGCGGTTGAATCTTTAGCGTTTTCATTCCTCAATGATCAAAACATGTTTTCTGGGTATTTCTAGAAGGCTTTAAAGAGCTGATTGGGCAGGTATCCCAGCTGCAGGAACGAGGTCTGGGCCTCCCTCTCCAGGTTGGACAGCTCCTGGACTGTGGGAGCCAGAGCGTCCACGTGGCCCTTGTAGTTTCCGCCTGGAAGAAGGTCCACGGGTGCAGCACATTAATCATTAAGGGGAGAACATTGACAACCACGTGGGATGAAATAAAACCTCATTTCACACACACACACACACACACACACACACACACACACACACCTCCCAGTCCCTTGCGCTGGCCGTACGTGACCTTTCCATCAAAGTCGTCCACAGGTACTTTGATGTCGGGCTCGCACTGCGTGATGGTGCACTTCAGATGCTCCTCGATGTCCGACAGGAGCTGCGGTCACAGGAGGGAAGGAGAAATTCAATAAAAATGTAGTATAGAGTATGATCTTGTCAATTAATGAATTTGGCTTTTTTTTTTTTTTTTGCAAATTACCTACACTATTGAAAGTTTTAACATCATATTTAGGAGGAGATATGTACATGCCTTAAATTGTCTGAAATGCTAGTAGAGCTGTCACAATTATTACATAATCTCCCAATCACAAGTTTATTCTGATCTTTTTATAAAATCACCAGATTCCCCAATCATGAGTTTGCATCCAAATTTAAGGGGATTTTTTCAAGCTGGTATTAGAAGTGTTGCAAAAAGTAGAATGTGAATTAGATGGATTTTGTTAGGTGGATTTGTGATATCATAAGGTATATTTTATGTTAAATATAGCGGCATACAAAGGAAAAAAATAAAAAAAAGCCAATTCCATTGTTAATTGCAATTATTTGACTGCTATAATTATAACAACAACAAATTACTTTATAGATCTCGCTAAAGAGGTCCTAGCATCAACATCATCTTGAAGACCTCTTGGTCTTTCTTCTGACAGTATGGGTTGCTTTGCTGCTGTACAAAATTCAAAAGGAACAGGCGCAACGGTGTTGTTTTGTTAGAGCATTTGCTGGTGTTTACCTCCTTCTCGTTGTACCAGATGGTGCAGCCCCCATCCTCCTTCAGCCGCGTATTGTAGCAGCCTCGGCCGCGGTTGGCGCACACATGGTACCAGACCTAGACACAGAAGTAAGGATGGGACAAATAAAGTAAAAGACTTTCATTAAAGATGATATAATTATGGCTGAATTAGTGCGGTTCCTCATGACGGGTTGTACCTTCTCTTTCTCCATGGCAACCAGGGAGATGGCCAATCCCATTCTGTGTAAAGATGAATGGGATTACTGATGGTACACATCAAAGGTGTATACGGCTAAATGAAAGAGGTTTTTAAAAGGGACTGAGACATTTTGTTTTGAGATAAATACATTTATAGATTTTTTTATTTTGTAAAAAAAAAAAAAAATTATAATAATGTATTTTGTTTATTTATGCATGTCTTTTAAGTTGAAAGACTTAGTTAGATTCGACATAATTTGTTCATTTGTGTCAGGCAGTACACTTGTAAATAAAGCCTTGTCAGCCTTTTCACGGTCTAAAACTGAAGGACATTTACACTTTTAAGCCACAAAACTCCCAAAATGAATGAACTTAAAAAAAAAGATTCAAAGTGGTTTCAAATTTCGAGAACTTTGTAGAGATTTTTCCTATTTCACATGTGTTCAAACTGAGTTAATTTTAATGACAATTGAGTCTTGCACAAAATAAAAGAGCGTCATATGCACACACACACACACACACACACACACACACACACACACACACACACACACACACACACACACACACACACACACACACACACACCTACCTCTCGGCACGACCGACTCTGCCGATGCGATGGACGTAGTTCTGCTTTTCGTCTGGAAGGGTCACATTGATCACTGAAGAAAGGGGTCAGAAGTATAACGGAAGTCAACAATGGAAAGAAAAAAGAGGCAGCGATGTATCGCCTGATCAATGAAATTGATCTGCCTAAAAAAATACATGCACGGAATGACTTTATGTGGCACTGAGGTAATTTTACATCCTCCACTCTCACCGTGGGGAACTCCTCGGATGTCGATTCCTCTGGCGGCGACGTCCGTGCAGATCAGGAGCCGCACCTCTTTTTTCTGAGAAGAGGGAACAGGACGTTCAGAGAAATACATACACATTTACCACTGTTTAAAAAACAAAACAAAAAAAACATTATATAAGCATACATATTTATTTTACCTTGAAGCGGTCCAAGTTGTTCTTGCGTTCGTTGGGCTTTCGGTCGCCGTGGAGACAGACACAGGAGAACTGGTGGTTCTTCTTGTCTGGACCTGAGAATAACAGACAAGATACTGAAACTAGTGTCTGAGTTCCCATTACCTAACTTCCCATTTTTTTTAATATCTTTCTCCGTCCAATTCTTGGATTTAAACGTCCTACCTCCTCCTTGCTGGATGAAGTACTGCTCCATGTTATCGCAGTCGATCTTTGTGCGGCAGAAGATAATGGCCTGGTCCATCTTATGCTCGCTGATGGCCCGTACCGTGTACTCGCCCTTCAGCAGCTTGATGGCCTCCGACCACATCTCTGGGAAATACACACATTCAGTGGAATATGAAAAATAATGTACTTTCGGCCTGCCTTACTCCCGCTGCGCTGCTTCTCTGTGGCGGGTGCCCCGGGTGCCCGAGGCTGTGGAGGGGCCGCATATCTGTCAGTCTGGGCGTGGGGACCCAGCTGGCTTGCCCGTGGAGCTGGCGGTCCTGGTGGGGTGTCGGCCTGTCGGCCGCAGGGCCTGTGGTCCATGCCTGGCGCCTGCGGCTCGGGTTCTACTCTTGCGTCTCATGCCTGTACATGGGGGTGGGTTGAATGCATTCGCCTCAGGGGTGCAGGGTCACTTTGTGCTCTCTGGGACTGGTTTGTGCACCTCAGGGTCATGTGTGGGTGTTGCTCCGCAGGCTCCCGGCTACTCTGTGGGTTGGGGGGGGAGGTCTTCTGTGCCTGTGGTGCATTGTGTTCTGAGCTTTCCTGCGGTCAGGGGGTCTCTATACGGCTATGGGAATGGTGGGTGGCTGCGAGGCCTTTCTCGCTACTTGGAGGAGTTACGATATAGTTCTGACTGCAAACACCAGAACTCATTGGGACAAGTCCCGTGCATTCACCAGTGGACACATCCCACATCCCCACACACACCCACAGACACCCCCACAGACACCATCCACCTGGAACACCCCCTGATTACTGCACATCCTTCTCCCTTTCTCACCTTTACTGCCATAGCTATCACAGGAAGAGGCCATGTGCCGTAATTACTGTTCCAATTTTTGTAGACTTAATTAATCACGTTTTGTCAAATACATATTGTTGTTCGTCTCTGTTCATCTGTCCCACCCGTGGTAATTCTCACACCCCCACTTGGTACATGGTAAGTTGGTTCAATAAGTACATTATTTTAGAATAAATAATGTACTTTAATTTAATAATTCATTTTGGTGTAATGTTATATAGGCTCCTCAAAGAAACTTCCAGTGTGTAATAACACAAACAATCACCACAGAGAGTTAATTAATGTCATACAATCATATAATAATAAAAAATATAATAATCATTAAATATTATATATTTTAAGAGCTCATCGAATGGTAAGTAAACATAAAAGATCAAATCACAGCTGCTCTTACCTGCACTGTTGGCTCCTGGTCTGGTGTTGTCTTTGGCATGGACCTCATCAGTCTGACACACCAAAATAAATTAAAATAAAAAATAAAACACACTTCTGTCAGTGAATGCAGATTTTCATTCCTTTGTCTAAAAAGACAAAAAAAATAAAATAAAACTTAAAAATGTATATAGTATCTATAAACTGCAGATTTCAAATAAAAGTTCATTTGAGTATTCTTCTGTTTATATTCAGGGTTCGAGAGCATATTACTAAACTCGTTTTCCTGACACCTTATCAAATCTAAAAACGGAAAGGGTTAAAACTAAGTGGTAATGTTCAACCTCAGTAATCACATTAAGTTAATTCTTAGGCTTATAGCCAATCTGTGCCTATTTTTATTGCTTTATAATTATTGCTATTGTTTTGATGTAAGCTGCAGTAACATCTATCTATCCATCCATCCATCTATTTTAATGCCAGATTCTTTCCAATACACAGCACAGTGACCTCTGAACACCGACCTGGATGTGGCTCTTGCTGAGGCGCTCCCACAGCCGATCCTGCTTGGGGTTGACAGGCACCACCACGTGGTGCACGGTCTCTGGGACAGAGTCCTCCCCCTTCAGGTCCACCCAGGTGGGGAAGTGCATGATGCGCTCCGACAACTTCTTCACGTCAAAGGAGTGCAGCGTGGCTGAGCACACGATCACCTGGAGGAGGGGGAAGGAACATAGTTTATATAGAAATAAGAAGTTTAGAATATGTAAATGGATTTTTTTTTTTTTTTTTTTTTTTTTCCCCCTTAAGCTCGGACCACATTACGGGATTTTTTTTCAACTGTTCAATAACAATGAAAAGATTGAGCAGCACACATTTAATCACTGAAATTTGCAGATTTTCTGTCTCTTCTGCGAACACACATTATAACTGCTGTCTTTGAGGGGAACAAATCTAAAGACGGAGAACAGAGGGACGGAGTTTCGTGGTACTCCAGCACTTGCGAGAATGTATCTTTCTGTGAGAGGCAAAATATTAGCACAGCTTGCTGCTGTGGTTGTTTGTGTAGCCATTATACACTAATTAAGACACCCACGAGTCTGCCGCAATTCCACAAGTCACCACAGATTTGAGTCACTCAAATCTCAGTCTAAACACACAGACACACACGATTCTACAGCGTGACTACCCTGGCTCAGCCTGATCTAAATTTATTACCAAATCGGCCTTGAAAAATCACCTAATGTGGCTCTAGCTTAAGGTGGATGTGTATTTTTACACTATGCAAGGTATAAAATGAACATTTTTTTATTGTGAGGATTTAAAAGTATTCCCAGATGTATGCTACAAAAACAATTTAAGTGCAGGATTAGCAGAGCGTGATTCAAATGGTAAAATAATCATTCTAGTCATCACCTGCAGTCGTTTTCCATCGGAGGTGACCTGAGGGATCTGACTTTGGACCCTGCTGATGAAGTCTGTGTAGCCCGCTGACAAGAGACCATCCTGGAGAACAACAACCGAAAAAATGTTATGACAGAACTAGAGCAGCACAGTTAAAAACTGTAGCGGCCCAATATAATTATATCAGTTATAGTAAATGTGTTTGGACCCGGGGTTAATAGAACAAGAACCCCCCCCCCCCCCCCCCCAAAAAAAAAACAAACCAAAAAACCAAAACTGTGTTGTACATACACATTCATCCAAGACCAGGAAGCGAACTTGGGACAGATTGAGTTTGCCGGTGGATATGAGGTCGTCCAGCCTTCCTGGAGTTCCCACCACGATGTCAACCTGGTGAGGGGGAACAAAAAAAAAAAACCCCAAACAATGATTATCTTTTTTAATCTTTTAATCTTTAAACTGTGTTAAATAAAATGCTTGTTTGGGGAGAGGTGATGATGCGTACCCCCTGTTCCAAAACAGCCAGCTGTTCCTTAGCCGGCACTCCGCCTATAATCAAGAGATCCCTGCAGTGACAGAGAGAAATGGTGTTTATGGGAACAATGTTCGATCTCAAAGCAACAGCTCTGCTACTGGCTGACATTGGGATTATAATCAATTCATTAATTTCAGGGCAGTGCTTTTATTACGTAAGCTTTTCTTTCATCAATAACCATGTACACACACACACACACACACACACACACACACACACACACACACACACACACACACACACACACACACACACACACACACACACACACACACACACACACACACAGATAAATCAATTATGTTTAGTTTGTATGCGTTATTTAAATCAATCCAAACAAGAAATAACCACAACGTTTATAGTTCCGTTTATAGATTGGGGGGGTGTAAGAGAAATGCAACAGAAAAAGAAAAAAATAAATCCTGCCAAAATGCATGGAGAAACCCTGTAGTTCAGTTTTACGGTTCACTGTCTCACCTGACTTTGGGATTTTCAACATATTTCTTAAACTGGTTGACGTTGTTGAGCGTCTGCTCGGCTAGCTCCTTGGACGGCTCGATGATCAGCGCTTTGGGAGCATTGGATGACGCTTTCACCTGGCTCACTTTGGCACTGCCTGCACAGCGACAAAGACGGTGGAAAATCACAGACAGTAAAAGGCAGCTGATGGTTTGGATTGTGAAGAAAGTTAAGTAAAAAAAATAAAAAATAAAATAAAAAATTAGTCGTATTTCTAATTTCACACAGTTCCTCAAGACGCATAAACAACTGTGATATAAAACCCACTGACCTGTCTGGGCAGATCTGGCGGAGTGCCCGTCCACAGCCTGGGCCAGGGCAACAAACCCGCTCCTGGGCGGGAACTTAAAGTCCTCATCACCGAAGTTGAACTTGAGCTCCGCGTTCTGGCCAATGAGTGACGAGGCAAAAATTATCACATGCATAATGCAAACGTTTTTCCGGTTCAATGCACAATTAGCTCGTCATTCTCCTTCACTGCTTGTACCTTGAGCACACAAGAGGCAAAAACAGGCTGGTTCTTCAGGTGGTTGGGGATCTCGAAAGCCAGTCCAAGGTCAATTCCTGAAAGAGGGAGACGTGTGACAATTAAGCTACGAAATGACTTTGCTCTACACCACAGGCTTCATTCATACAGCAATTTGAATGAGGACCGATGAGTCCATGGCATACTCAACCATTTTTGGAATAGGAAATATGATGCATGTCTAGATCCAAGTAACATCCGATAGTGTCGTGCATGGTGAACTCCTAGAAAAAGGAAAATATCAGTGAGAAACAATCTTCATAGTCGCTAAATGTTTGCAGTCAGCCACTACTTTTCTACCGACCTCTCCATAGCTGTCAAACTGCTTATTGTGAGATTTCTTTCCAGTGCCACCAAAACCGAAGCCAAACTTATCAGTTCCTGGAAATTAAATGCAAGTGTTAAGAAAATCAATGACCTGCTAAGCCAACTTGATAATATTACTTGATATAGAGGGTGAAACAGAAATTTCAGAGGGCGGTGTGAGGCAGAAGCTGAGCCAGGCCATGGACAGTGGGCAGAGGATTAGAATACCTAGGTCCAGAGACGCCTGACTGGAGGACCAGCCCACACGACACAGACCCTGGTCATGGCAGGCCACCTCATAGTAGTACTTTCCTGGAAAAAAAAGTTGATAAGTTCAGATCACACCTCGATCACATCTAGATGTTCAAATTAACCGGAAAAAAAAAAAAGGTTGTTAAAAAAAAAAAGAAAAACATTTAACAGAGAGAATTTGTTGTTTTTCAATTTTCCAATGATTTTATGCCTGAGCCACTTGGTGTTCCACCAAAGAGTCACATTACTAAGTTAAAGACAAGCATGAAAGTAAAGGCACGATGGGAGAATTTTTTTTTATACCAGTAATAAAATAAAACTGGAACGATGCTGGAGCGATATAAATTTTCCCACTGTGGGACTAATAAAGGTTTATCTTATCTTATCTTATATAAACACAAAGGTGTGGACACCAGACAGCATTTTTTTTTGATGTGTGCAATATTTGTTTGCATCGTTTACCTTTGGTGACCCCCTTGGTAGAGCGGCAGCCGTGCCACTCTTTAAATTCCCTGCTCTGGCAACACATCCCATCAGGGCCGATAGCTGGTCGGACAGAAGCAAGAACTCAAATGAAGTAGAAAATACTGCCATCTCGTGGTTACATAAGGTGCCGCAAGGGAGTGAGCTGAACCGGTGATAACTTTCTACTCACCAAAAGCAGGACTGCGGTCATAGGGATTCATCTGCCACTTGGTAAAGACTGGGATGAAAGAAGACTTTGTATAAGAATGTATACAGATAGACGCATGGGATAGCTCAGGCGGTAGAGCTGGTGGTCTAGTGATCCAAAGGTTGCTGGTGTGATCCCAGGCTCCTACTGCTAGCATGCTGTAGTGTCCTTGAGCAAGACACTTAACCCCTAATTGCTCCTGATGGCTGCGTCCGTCGGTGTTTGAATAATTGTAAGTCGCTTTGGATAAAAGCGTCTGCTAAATGACTAAATGTAATGTAATGTAATGTAACATGGTGGATATTAAGTTGTAAGCATTTCGGTGTAAAATAATGTGGTTGAAAAATATTTTAAACAATGTTTATGAAATGTCTTTCCATTACTAGAATTAATTCCGGATTCCCCTGGCCCATATCTGACCGTGCATTTTGCAATGTCACTTGTAGAACTACAGTATATCTCACTTGCTCCTCCAGTCTTGACAGCCGCTCGGGCCCCCTTGCCCTCCTGGTGGTCCTTTATGGTTTCATACACGATCTGAATCACTGGGATACTGAAGGCCTTAAAGACAAGAAGGGATAAACACAACATCAATGAATTTCCAGGAACAAATATCACGCTCGATGATGTGAAGACCCATTACTGACACGATCGACGGTGACAAGCATCGCTTACTCCAGTTTTGCCACTCCCCGTCTCCGCCGCCTGGATAGAACACAAACTGAAGTCAGCTTCTCAATTCAAACGCAACATGCATCGATATTTAGGAGTCACGCTCACCATGAGGACATCTCCACCTCCAAGAATGAGGGGAATGGACTCGGCTTGAATGTCAGTGGGCAGCCTGAAAACCCACACATACAGTTACAGTCTGCAATAGCTTCAAAAGTAAAGGCCACCGTATATGAGTCATCTGAGGATAAGGCCAGATCGTCATGCATAACGCAAATACACACACAATACATACAATACATACAATACATACAATACATACAATACATACAATACATACAAAAACGTGGGACTTGTTTTCGACAAGCTAATGTGATGGACTTGCGCTTTCAACGCAGCACCGTGACTTACAGCCAGTCCATCTCCTCCACTGCCTGCGCGATTTCTGGCATAACACCCATTTCTGTGAAAACAAGAGGACCGTCATCGACCAAACACGCAACATCATCTCACGGAGACACCTTGAAACTGTGGTGGGGGCAACAACGAACGCGGGTCTCAGGGGTAAACCCTGTAAGTCATTACCGCAAAACGCTGCCATCCTGGCGGCTCTGCTCGGACGTGCCCCAAGAAACGGATATGACGTATGAACAAGCGCAACCTTTTTAACAGACCGGGGTGAAAAATAAGTCCGTGTCACTCCGGTCTGTTCCAAAAAAAAAAAAAAAAAAAAAGTATCATTCACGCGATAATGCGGGCTTTCCAACCCACATGACTAAATTGTGTGTGTACGTATTGTCGTTTATATTGCCCTGTTCCTTTCTTTTCATACACTAACACAGATGCGAATGCTTACCAATTGCATTATTTGTGTCTACTTTTTCCCCTCACCGCCCACCGTAGCGAGATTGACAGCTGGCTGCGTAAACATGGCCGAACGCAGCAACGTTGAGTGCGAAGATGAGAATATTTTGTACGATTTACTTATTAACACTGAATGGCCGCCCGAGACGGACACTCAGGTCAGTCACAGTATAATTTTGGTGATTTGTAAAAAAATAATAATAATAAAAAAAATAAAAAAAATTGCGTGTAAACGTTATCCGTCGGTGCCCCGTGCGCTTCGGGCGGGCATTGGTGAGCCACGTCTCACTATAAACTTGTGATTAGGGCCGTAGGCCTGACACTGTGACATCACGACTTAAGTGCTTTGAAATAATAAACATTGCTTGTTTCAAAAGACACAACGTTGCCTCATTGTAAAGGTGGTCAACACGTTAGCATGCGCTTGAAATGGCGCGATTCGTTGATTTGTTATAAATCATGGAACTTGATTTTGCGCCTGCGAGTGGGTTGATAATGAACACGCAGGTTCTATCAGTGTTGGATGATCTATGACTTGACAATGTATCGTTGTTTCATATTTAAACTCTGATTTTCAGTTACGCGGCAACAAGGAGCACAGCACGTCGGTTATTGCAAAAGCTGTGACAGGTAACTCTTAACTTATGCTTTCTTTCTGATCCACTTTGAAGTTGTTTTATTGAGTTGCCATTGTGTAGGCACGCCACTATGCAATAATAATACATAACCACGTCTCATCTCCAACATTAACATTTTAAAGTTGAATAACCACAATTAGTGTCACCAACCTTTTGCCTTTCTACACAAAAAAGGAAGGTATGGCCGTTCTGGGCCTCCAAGAGGTTGCGTGTATGGAGGGTTTCTTCATCCTCTCATCTGAATTGAATGGATTTAAACTGTCATTACAAGTGTGAATATAATTCACATATGTTTACACAATAGTGCCACAGTGTCCTATATTTACAGTATACAATGAATACTTTTTGTTATACTCTTTTCATTAAAAGTGCTCCAGAACTAAATAATAAACAGTGGACTAACAATTCCAACGTGTGGAATGTACCACCAAAAACACGAGAACACCTCGAAAATAAGCATGCAGGGTACTTTAAGTGGTACCAGAGTGAAAGATCATCCTCCCGTGGTTCCTGTCGATACAGTACTATGTGTATAAGCATTCTTAATGTTACAGATATTCACTCTGATCTGAAAATATTTTACAGGACCATTCCGATTCATCTTGCACTATTTGTGGTATAGGTAAGTACATCTCTTGGGAGCGTCAGGTTTAAAAACCCCATCCACACACTCACTCAGGATAGGAGCCCATGTCATGACATGTTCTATCTGCTCCTGGCTAATTCCACCTAGCCTCATCTCTGCAATAAACTGGTGTTAACAACCCCCCATCGTCTGTGACGAAACGGCCACAATCATATACATCTCTGAGGTCCCCAAGACATGTTTCAGAAGTTTTTTGCCGACATACTACTAGGGCTTTGACGCTATGAATTTTTTCTTACCGCTGTGAAAAGCAACATACAACCGCGGTTCTACGGGCAGGCGCTGGCACTTGCATTACATGTGCATTCCATGTATAATTACAATAACAGGATAAAACAGATTGAAGCTTCAACGATGCACAGGGATAACATTTCAATTAGGAATTATAAATAAGTAAATAAATAATAAATTATATATTTTTATGTGCCTGAATCGTCCCTGCGCCCTGATTGCGGAGAGCTGTGCCCTGTTCATATTCTCATTGAACAGCCGAATCCGATTCGACTGACAACATTCTGAGTAGGGTACAGCCTGAGAAATTATTAATAATAATCGGACACAGACAAAATAAATCCTGCATATGTTTAACGGACCCTCCCCACACACACACATGCAAAACTGAAAAGCGGAGCAAACTGAAATGATGGTAGCTGAACAATGATTCTTGTGTTTAAATCTCAAATATTCCTGTAACTTTCACCAGCTTAAAAAAAAATATAATAATTATATATATATATATTTGTGGCTTATCGATATTTTTTTTCATATTGACTGTGTTTGTGCTGTGTATTTTGTTTATTTTCACCCTTCATGATTTCATAATTTATATGGGGAAAAATTGCTTCAACATGCGACTGTTCTTATAGAACGAATTACAGTCGTAAGTCGAGGTACCACTGTATATATGTGTGTGCCTGTGTGTCTATATATATATATATATATGTGTGTGTGTGCGTGGATATATATATATAAAATGTGTGTGTGTGTGTGTGTGTGTGTGTGTGTGTGTGTGTGTGTGTGTGTGTGTGTGTGTGTGTGTGTGTGTGTGTATATATATATGTGTGTATATACAGTGGAGGAAATAATTATTTGATCCCTCACCGATTTTGTAAGTTTGCCCACTGACAAAGAAATGAACGGCCTATAATCTTAGTGGTAATTTTTGTTAGGTTTATTATAACAGTGAGAGACAGAATATCAAAAAGAAAATCCAGAAAATCACATTAAATAAAAGATATAAATTATTTTGCATTTCATTGAGTGAAATAAGTAATTGACCCCCTATCAAAACATGACTTAGTACTTGGTGGAGAAACCCTTGTTGGCAAGTACAGAGGGCAGACGTTTCTTGTATACCAGTATACTAGTTGATTACCGGGTTTGCACACATCTCAGGAGGAAAGTTGGACCACTCCTCTCTGCAGATCCTCTCCAAGTCTTTAAGGTCCGGAGACTGGCCAGGCCACTCCATGACCTTAATGTGCTTCTTCTTGAGCCGCTCCTTTGTTGCCTTGGCTGTATGTTTTGGGTCATTGTCGTGCTAGAAGACCCATCCACGACCCGTTTTTAGTGTCCTGGCGGAGAGAAGGAGGTTGTCACCCAGGATTTCACGGTACATGGCCCCATCCATCTTACCCTCGATGCGATAGGTCGACCTGTCCCCTTAGCAGAGAAACACCCCCAAAGCATAATGCTTCCAGCTCCATGCTTGACGGTGGGGATGCTGTTCTTGGGGTCATAGTCAGAATTCCTCTTCCTCCAAACACGGCGAGTCGCATTGATACCAAAGAGCTCGACTTTGGTCTCATCTGACCACATCACCCTCTCCCAAGCATTCTCTGAATCATTCAGGTGTTCATTGGCAAACTTCAGACGGGCTTCTTGAGCAGGGGGACCTGACGGGCGCTGCAGGATTTTAATCCATTATGGCGTAGTGTGTTTCCAATGGTTTTCTTGGTGACTGTGGTCCCAGCTACTTTGAGATCATTACCAAGCTCCCCCTGTGTAGTTCTGGGCTGACCCCTCACCTTTCACATGATCATTGATACCCCACAAGGTGGGATCTTGCGTGAAGCCCCAGACCAAGGGAGATTGACGGTGATTTTGTGTTTCTTCCATTTCGAATAATCGCGCCAACAGTTGTCTCCTCTCACCCAGCTTCTTGCCAATGCTCTTGTAGCCCATTCTGGCCCTGTGCAGGTCTACAATCTTGTCCCAGATGGCCTTAGACAGCTCTTTGGTCTTGCTCATGATGGAGAGGTTGGAGTCTGATTGATTGATTGATTCTGTGGACAGGTGTCTTTTATACAGGTAACGAGTTGAAATTAGGAGTACTTTCTTAAAGCAAGTGGACTAATCTGTGGGAGCCAGAATTCTTTACAGTTGGTAGGGGATCAAATACTTATTTCACTCAATGAAATGCAAAATAATTTATATACACTACTCACAAAAAGTTAGGGATATTTGGCTTTTGGGTGAAATTTCAGGATGAACCTAAAATGCACTATAACCTTTACAGGTCAACTTAATTTGACCTTCTCTAAAGCTTTGAATGCACATGTCCAACTGTTCAATGTTTCAGTACTTTTTGCACAACTTGCTGTTCTCTAACAAGGAGCTGAACGGCAAAATTCACAACAAGTGTTTGATCCATGAATCGACCAATACATTTCCTGGTTCAATTAGAATTGGTATTTAAACAGTCCTCTTCATCATGCTGTTCACATTTTGACATCATGAGACCAAGACGACGCCTAACAACTGATCAACAGTACCTCGCCATTGTGAGGTTTCAAACAGGATGTTCTCAGAGGGAAGTGGCCACTGAGCTTAGAGTGTCACAGAGTGTCATCAGCAGGTTGCAACAGAGACACAGAGAGACTGGAAGAGTCACAGAAAGGCATAGAAGTGGACGTCCTTTGGCCACATCCCACACTGATGAGCGCTTCATTGTGAACAGTGCCCTGCGGAACCGGATGATGAATGCCACTCAACTCCAGGCACATTTAAGGGAGGTGAGAGGCACCCAAGTGTCACGTCAGACTATTCAAAACCATTTACATTGGCGTGGTCTGCCTGCTAGACGACCTGCAAGGGTACCTGACCACACCACCAGGCACAGGCATCATCGTCTTGCATGGGCCAGGGAGCATTTACGCTGGACGAGGGACCAGTGGCCTCAGTGCTGTTCTCTGATGAAAGTCGATTCATGTTGAGCAGAAATGATGGCCGCCAACGATGTTGGAGACGTCAAGGAGAGCGCTATGCATCAGCCACTGTTGTCACCAGACGAGCCTTTGGTGGTGGTGGTGTTACAGTGTGGGAAGGTGTGTCTAGTCAATACAGAACTGCCCTACACTTTGTGAATGGTACAGTGACAAGCCCATACTACCTGAATAACATCATTAATCCAGTCATTGTGCCCCTACATGAAAAACACAGATGATGAAGATTTCATCTTCATGGACGACAATGCTCCAGCTCATGGAGGTGGCATCATTAGGGAACAGCTGCTGGAGACTGGGGCACCTCAAATGGAGTGGCCTGCACTTTCTCCAGACCTGAATCCCATAGAAAACCTGTGGGATCAGCTGAGTCGCCGTGTAGAGGCTCGTAACTCTGTACCCCAGAACCTCAATGACCTGAGGGCCGCCCTTCAAGAAGAGTGGGGGGCCATGCTTCAGCAGACAATAAGTCGACTTGTGAACAGCATGAGACGTCGTTGTCAAGCTGTAATTGATGCTCAAGGCCACATGACCAGTTATTGAGACATTGACATTTTTTGTTGTGGTTTACCCACCACTGTTGTTGGCTTTTGTTTAAATATATGTCTGAGATGAGGAAATCACCATTGCATGCTTCTACTTAAATGCTCTACTTTCATGATATACAGTGGGGCAAAAAAGTATTTAGTCAGCCACCAATTGTGCAAGTTATCCCACTTAAAAAGATGAGAGAGGCCTGTTATTTTCATCATAGGTACACTTCAACTATGAGAGACAAAATGAGAAAAAAAAATCCAGAAAATCACATTGTCTGATTTTTAAAGAATTTATTTGCAAATTATAGTGGAAAATAAGTATTTGGTCAATAACAAAAGTTCATCTCAATACTTTGTCATATACCCTTTGTTTGCAATGACAGAGGTCAAACGTTTTCTGTAAGTCTTCACAAGGTTTTCACACACTGTTGCTGGTATTTTGGCCCATTCCTCCATGCAGATCTCCTCTAGAGCAGTGATGTTTTGGGGCTGTCGCTGGGCAACACGGACTTTCAACTCCCTCCAAAGATTTTCTATGGGGTTGAGATCTAGAGACTGGCTAGGCCACTCCAGGACCTTGAAATGCTTCTTACGAAGCCACTCCTTCGTTGCCCGGGCGGTGTGTTTGGGATCATTTTCATGCTGAAAGACCCAGGCACGTTTCATCTTCCCTTGCTGATGGAAGGAGGTTTTCACTCAAAATCTCACGATACATGGCCCCATTCATTCTTTCCTTTACACGGATCAGTCGTCTTGGTCCCTTTGCAGAAAAACAGCCCCAAAGCATGATGTTTCCACCCCCATGCTTCACAGTAGGTATGGTGTTCTTTGGATGCAACTCAGCTTTCTTTCTCCTCCAAACAGGACAAGTTGAGTTTTTACCAAAAAGTTATATTTTGGTTTCATCTGACCATTCTCCCAATCCTCTTCTGGATCATCCAAATGCTCTCTAGCAAACTTCAGACGGGCCTGGACATGTACTGGCTTAAGCAGGGGGACACGTCTGGCACTGCAGGATTTGAGTCCCTGGCGGCGTAGTGTGTTACTGATGGTAGCCTTTGTTACTTTGGTCCCAGCTCTCTGCAGGTCATTCACTAGGTCCCCCCGTGTGGTTCTGGGATGTTTTCTCACCATTCTTGGGATCATTTTGACCCCATGGGGTGAGATCTTGCGTGGAGCCCCAGATGGAGGGAGATTATCAGTGGTCTTGTATGTCTTCCATTTTCTAATAATTGCTCCCACAGTTGATTTCTTCACAACAAGCTGCTTACCTATTGCAGATTCAGTCTTCCCAGCCTGGTGCAGGTCTAAAATTTTGTTTCTGGTGTCCTTTGACAGCTCTTTGGTCTTGGCCATAGTGGAGTTTGGAGTGTGACTGTTTGAGGTTGTGGACAGGTGTCTTTTATACTGATAACGAGTTCAAACAGGTGCCATTAATACAGGTAAGGAGTGGAGGACAGAGGAGCCTCTTAAAGAAAAAGTTACAGGTCTGTGAAAGCCAGAAATCTTGCTTGTTTGTAGGTGACCAAATACTTATTTTACCGAGGAATTTACCAATTAATTCATTAAAAATCCTACAATGTGATTTCCTGGATTCTTTCCCCCCCATTCTGTCTCTCATAGTTGAAGTGTACTATGATGAAAATAACAGGCCTCTCTCATCTTTTTAAGTGGGAGAACTTACACAAATGGTGGCTCACTAAATACTTTTTTGCCCCACTGTATATCACTGTAGCTTAAACCTTTTACATTTTCCATAAATTTCACCCAAAAGCCAAATATCCCTAACTTTTTGTGAGTGGTGTATTTTATTTAATGTGATTTTCTGGATTTTCTTTTTGATATTCTGTCTCTCACTGTTATAATAAACCTAACAAAAATTACCACTAAAATTATAGACCGTTAATTTCTTTGTCAGTGGGCAAACTTACAAAATCAGTGAGGGATCAAATAATTATTTCCTCCACTGTGTGTGTGTGTGTGTGTGTGTGTGTGTGTGTGTGTGTGTGTGTGTGTGTGTGTGTGTGTGTGTGTGTGTGTGTGTGTGTGTGTGTGTGTGTGTGTGTGTATATATATATATATATATATATATATATATATATATATATATTTATTAGATACACCTTGCTTGTACCGCGTTGGACTCTTTTGCCTTCAGAACTGCCTTAATTCTTCGTGGCATAGATTCAACAACATTCCTCAGTGATTTTGATCCATATTGACATGATAGCATCACGCAGTTGCTGCAGATTTGTCGGCTGCACATCCATGATGCCAATCTCCACCACATCTCAAAGGTGCTCTATTGGATTGAGATCTGGTGACTGTGGAGGCTATTGGAGTACAGTGAACTTCAGCAAGTCATCCTCACCATGTTTACATGCCTAAATGCAATGAGTTGCTGCCACGTGATTGGCTGATTAGCTATTTTTGTTAACAAGCAATTAAACAGGCGTACCTAATATTATTTACATTTCACTGCATATATGTATGAAAGTATGTTTATGTATGTGATTAATAAACATCTTGAATAAAGTGCCGGTGAGTGTGTGTGTGTGTGTGTGTGTGTGTATATATATATATATATATATATATATAGCTGGCCTAATTTAAAAGTTTGTTCTGACCTACATTGCCGTGCTCCAAGCTTGTGGGAGACACGGACATCACACCTCGACCCACCGGGACTCTCAGACATGTTTTTTTTTTGCTTCATGTAAACGTGAGGAAATAAAATAAATTAATACATCTACAATAAAAATACACTGTTTTTATTGCTTTTGTTTGGATAAATGTCAGCGGATCGCGCACCATAGTCTACTGTATGTGCTGCATACGTTTTTCTTTTTAAGAAATTAACACAGCAGAATTATTTTTTAAATACTTACATTTCCATCGTCTGCAGTTTCTTCACCGACAGTTGGTAATACTTCCTCTTTCTTTCAAAAGATTTGTTGAGTTACTCAGAGGGGGGGCGGTTCTACAAACCCCAATTCCAATGAAGTTGGGACGTTGTGTAAAATGTAAATAAAAACAGAATACAGTGATTTGCAAATCCTTTTCAACCTATATTAAATTGGATACACTACAAAGACAAGATATTTCATGCTCAAACTGATAAACTTTATTGTTTTTTTGCAAATTTTCACTCATTTAGAATGAAGCTCTCGTTGGCATCGATTAGGGCAGCAAAGCCGAACGGCTTGTTTTAGGATATGTTTTCCGAAACAGACAGCTCCACAAAGAACTGACTGTTAGGCCCATCAGAGACCCAAGTGTATGCCCACAAGCACTGAAAACGTCAATTTTGCATGATAGGTCCCCTTTAAAGGCAAAATGTGCAGCATTTTCCTTTTGTTTGGGCTTGTCCTTTATCTAGATTAACTCCTCCCCTTCTACACACTTCTGGCACACAAGGGATATTCAGATCAAATGTATTCACGGATCTCGTGTTATCATTCTCTTAAAAGTACTGCTAATTCTAATGCTAATCTTTACAAATAAGCTCGGGAGGCTAGGCTTTGTAGTGACTGTGAATTGGTTTTGTGTGTAGTAATGTGGAATGCCAAATGCTTGCAAAAAGCCATTGATATACTGTAATGCTTTGATTCAAAAATAATCAGATTTCATTGTTGAAAATCTTTGAACATTAGCTTTAATTTTGTAAGCAGGCGTTTTTATCCAAAGTTACTTCGATATCACAGTCATCATCACAAAAGCCTCCAATTACGACAAGAAACATCAGTAGAATCACAGAGAGGACAAATGGACAAACATACATGGGGAGGGTGGGAAGTGTGCCGAGCTCAGGTTAGGAAACAGCAGAACGGGTAGAAGTTCCTTACAATGTGCGGAGGTCAGTGAAGGAGGAATCGGGATATTTCCCGACTGGAGGAATCCTCGGTCTCCTGTGAAAGATGGCTGGTGATGGCTGGTGGGAAGCTTGTTCCACTATTGTGGTGCATAGGGTGAGAAGAGTCTTAGCTGGACCTCATACTCTATAATGGTGGTGTTTTCATCTTGAGGTTTTGTTCCAAGCACTTATGTATATGACGCATGCAGACATGTGCCGCTCCATTTAATAATTAGAATTCAATATTACATTCATACAAATTTAATTAAATTATCAAAAATAATTACATTCTCTTCCTCCTCCTAGTTATATAGTTTGACTACTTGCATACTGTAAATAGTGATTTATGAACTTGTGCACTAATATTAATATTGAAGGGAAGAGACACCGCATAGTATCGATTTTGCACAGCATTAGAACATCAGTCATGCCTTATCTGAACTTTCTCTAAAGTGCTTTACTCTCTTTTTGCATCTTCCATTTGCATGTGTAATATACGTTCCCCCCCTTAAATGCTCTGCTCATGTGAGCAAGGATTTGGAATGTATTTGCAATGCGTTCTTTGGAGATTTATTGCATAGACATATTATAGTGGGCTCTCGTCGTGCAACCTCACACGCAACTCAGTCAAAGAGCTCCAGATGTCACAGTTCATCTTTACATCCCGAAATGTACCGCAGACACATCTCAGAGGCCCTGTGCATTCTAACAGATATTTTTACAAATGAAGAGTGACTTTATTTTTGGCAGTAGAGTCATTTGCTGCTTGTTTTGAACCTTATCTGACAGACATACAAGACAGATGGCTTGTTTTGGTCCACAGTGGAGGCAATAACTCTCTGGCATGAGACCTACAGTACAGTACTTATCCATTCAGCAGAGGGCTATAACCTACTTAAATATTTATCAATTCCTGCGTCTGTAGATGAGATAGCCCACTGTGGCTATATCAGGAATTACACTTGATTTGCCAAGCTAAACGTACTGTCAATCTCAACATAATAGATTACGACAGTTATTGAGAATTACAAAGATAAAATCAACAAATCGGATCAATATGTCCCTGCGGCATTTAGTTCCAGGCCAGCTGCTGTGTTTGCTTCCAGCAGTCGACATCTTGGCTCCATCCCCGTCTCTCGGACCATATGTTCCCTAAATAGATTATACATGAGATTACACCCAAATGTATGAAGACAAACATGAAAAGCAATTCTGCCAATCCCAAAGAAATTCAAATAGACACATTTCACAGAACAATTAAAATAAACAGAAATGTAATTGGAATACATTTCTGCAAATTAAAAACTATTTTATTACGACTGACACATCACAAAAACTTAGATTCAATTCAATCAAATCCAACACAAATAAACAAATACATCTATTTTCATGTGATCCAAGCTGAGACTATGACATCACATCAAAACTCATCCAAAAGATTAATATCACATATCTGTGTAATTGGTCTTTTTTTGTCGTCGTTGTTGCTGTGTTTTCTCGATTGCCTCACTAAACTTTTTATTTTTTCTCTTTTTATTTTTATTATTTTGGGGGAATCCAAACCAGTCCCTCCAGCTCCTCTCTGCCACCTGGGCTCATCCGGCTGGCCAGCAAGCAGATCAACTGGCAGCTTGTGCTGGCGAGGTAACACACACACACACACACACACACACGCACACATGCACACACGCACACGCACACACACACACTTTCCATCAATGCCTGGATCCGGGCTACTTTGTTTGTGACATCCTCTAAGCCGTCGCCTTCTTGGTCGGAGTTGCCTCCACCAATCATTTCATTATGCTCTCTACAACTAACACACCAGGGCAGAAAGGCCGGGTTGAATTGGCTATTGATCCGGGTGCCAAGGGCCGGTGGGTGGTGCTGCCGGTGGTGGCGCAGGTGTCCAGTGCTTTAAAATGCCTCATCTTCTCATTGGCTTCTGTTATCTCTTCAATTCCAATCTTCTCTCCCCTTTCACCCCCTCTCGTTACCTCCTTAATGTCTCCCATCAGTTCCCCTCTTCTCAAGCCTTGCCCTATCTCACCCGCTCTCTCTCTCTCTCCGGTGTCATTCCTACGGTAAACCCTTCACAACGGTACTTTCCACACACACACATGTGTAAATTACCTTCTGCGTCGTCACCTATTTGCCCTCTTCAAGTCTTCATTACATCTTTTGTCTGTTTGACGTCCACCTCTTTATGTCTGTAATATTTACAAGGCGTTGCTAATTTCCCAGACATGCTTCTGTAATTTAACTTTTGTGCATGTAACTTACTGTAAAAAAAACTTGTGATTGGACTGGTCTCTCTCTTTCTCTCTTTCTCTCTCTCTCTCTCTCTCTCTCTCTCCCTCCACAGTAATGGCAAACTGTTGGCAGTGGTTCAGGACCAGTGTGTGGAGATTAGGTAATTATTGACCATTGAGCCAGTGTTTTAAGCGTTCTTTTTCCCTCCCTCTCACTTTCCCTTGCTGTTTGCGTGTTTTATGTCTGAGTTAATTAATTGGGTGATGTATTGTATACTGTTCTGTAAAAGCTGCAGTGTCAGGCTGTGTCTGCTGAGTGGACGTTGTGCGTGTGTGTGTGTGTGTACAGTCGTTGTGGTTTAGCATCAAGACTAAAAAGAGGAGTTTTCGCCTATTGAGAGGAAAGAACACAAGTGTGGTTAAAACAATCACAGTCTGGCATTCAAAAGTCATTTTACAATTTAATTCAATTCTCTTTGATTGACACCTTACCTGACGCAGCCTAAATGTGTTGCGATGAGAGAGGCTGAGACAGCGAAAGAGAGGGAGAAAATGCATTGTGCTGTAGTTATTTTCCCAAACTTCGCCAATTTCCCTGCGATATGGATAAAAGAATGTCACTCAGTCAGCACTGTACCCTAATGACAAATTGTAATCCATACTTTAAAGTGCAACAGAATCAAAAGCGAAACACATAATCTGTATACAGCACTTCATGTCCTCTGGTACAGGAAGTTAGTGGAAGACTGTATCACAAATGTGTTCTTCAGTGGAAATTCTGCGTTGTTCAACAATAAAATCTTGTTTGAAGACGCATTGAAGTATTATTGTTGGCTTTTATTTACGCACTTTTGGGAATGCTTCACTTTTGTCATTGCTTCCTGTCATTGAAGAGCCCAGTGTGGGCACCACTGCAGTGAAGGGCTTGTGTTCCTTAACGAAACACCTTCTCTTTGTTTATGAGTGGATTGTTAAGACACAAAAATGTTTCCATTGCCTGCTTCATACCTAGCTGGTTGTGAATTGGAGTGAAGCTAAGAGCTCAAGCTCCTTTCCCCACAAGGCTAAACAGCAGCCGGTTCAGCCCATCTGCTTCAGACACAACATCAATGTTGTCATTGATGTTGTATTTATGCTGTGTGCATGCGGTGGCACCCTTGAGGGTGTGTGTTAGTGGTTATGTTCTTACTTATATCATCTTAAATCATAATTTCAGATCCTCTCTGACCCCTCACATCATAGCATCCGTGTGTTTTTGTGTGTGTCAGGTCTGCCAGAGATGACTTTGGCTCGGTCATCGGGAAGTGCCAAGGTAAGAATATTACTCAACTACATGGATGACACAAACATATTTTACGACATACAAAAGAACTAACTTCAGAGTAGTGAGAGTTTTGTATCTTTGTCGTGTGTGTGTGTGTGTGTGTGTGTGTGTGTGTGTGTGTGTGTGTGTGTGTGTGTGTGTGTGTGTGTGGGTGGGTGGGTGGGTGGGTGGGTGGGTGGGTGGGTGGGTGGGTGGGTGGGTGTGTTTCTATGCCTGTGTTTGTGTGTGTGTGTGTCTACTGGAAGTTTGTCTCCATGAATAATATTGACGATGGGAGTTAATTAGAATGTGTTGGGGATGGGGAGTGAACAGCAGCGTAGATAATCATCCTCATCCACGACACTGCCAGTCATTAAACACAACCTCTCAGCGCCTGGTCAAAAAATAATCACCCTGATCGGTTGATAAGCTATGGAATTAGCCTGCCTTTGCTTTTAATTGCTCTTTCTAACCAGGAGCTTGTCCCGGAAAAAATGATCAGATCAAATCGAGTTAAGGATAAACCGATGGAAAAATTACATCCGTGTGGCGCAATCTAATTCTGGGTCTCTGATGAAAGCTGTTTCCAGAGTGGGTGTCCGGACTAGTGCGGGTAGCGGAAACAAACAATATTTTTTTACCGACAACAAAATTGAAAATGTATTCATATTTAATTGTTCCAGACCAGAAACATAACTTGCAATCTTCATAACAGTATTTATTTAGTTCAGTCTAATATTTGTATTCAAGTAGCCAAGGATTTCCTTTTTGCCTCCACACTCCCAAATGTCGAATTGACATCATATCTCGGCCTTTATTTTTGAATAAAGAATACAGGAAACCAAGTTGTTTTTTTACGGTCCATTCTAAATAAATAATCCTCATACATAATTATTACTATAATAATTAAAATGGATAATTAAATTGTTATTGATTACAAAATTTTATTGAATGAATATAAACAAAGCCAAACCTGCGTTGTTCATTTTTAGACTAGGCCTATGTAACCTTAATCGTATTATTCCAAACTGCTTCATACAGAAATAATGTGTTTTAAACATATTGTATGAATGTAAAATACAACGGTGTTAGACACTTTTTATTTAGTTTCTTACCAGTTTAGGAAGGTTGGCTTGTGGGAGGAATGATGGAAGCGAAACGTAAAAAAAACAAACGTTTTTTCGTGGAATAACCCAATTGGGGTGAAAAGAATCAGACAGTTTTCAACCCCTCATCCAAATAAAAACAAAAAATTAAAAATGTCCTTTTTTTTAACTTTTTGTTCTTCACACATCACATCACACATCACAGCACAAAAAACATGGAAAAAGAAGAGTGAATACCTAATCTTCCCATTTCATTTATTTTCTTTATCCCTCTCACACTGGCTTTCAATCTGTCACTCTTCCCTCAACTCTGCCTCTCTCTTAATTTGTCCCTCTTTCTCTCTCTCCCTCTCTATCCATTCCGCTCGGTCCAGTCTTCATTGTGGGCCCTGTGTTTCTAAATAGTTCATACTGTGGATAAATGTACACCCCCCCCCCCCCCCCCCCCGTCCTCCCTGGCCCCGCATCAACCGCGACCCCTCTCTTCTTCTTCTTCATTCCATTTCATCTCCCCTCTTCATTTCACTTTTACTTAGTTTCATTTCACGGAGATTTGTCCTAATAGATTTCGCTATGATCCTGGCCATGATGGTGTTCGCATTAAATGTGTGTGTGTGTGTGTGTGTGTGTGTGTGTGTGTGTGTGTGTGTGTGTGTGTGTGTGTGTGTGGGTGGTTGCGTACACCTGTGTCTCTCTCTCTCTCTCCCTCTCTCCCTCCCTCCCTCCTTCTTACTCGCCTTTCTCGTGTTGCGTTGTCATCTCCCGCCCCGTACATAATTCATAAGTGCTGAGCTGTGATGAATGCAGCTGCCGGGCTTTAGATAGGAAGTTCAATTGGGGCGTCGGGTGGAATTCTCCTCCTCTCCGATGGTTGGGGAAAGAAAAAAAGGAACACAACAACAACAAACACAACAGTAGCATCCACCCAAAAAATGTTATCTATGTGGAAATGTGGCAGTTGCGGGGGGGGGCACAACTCTCACTCCCTAATAGTCCCGGCCGCTCCTCCTCCGCGACGCTTGTGGAGGCGCGAAATTGCCCTCTTCCTGTGGCGCTCTTTCATAGCTGGGCCTTAAAATTTGGGGGAGCTATTATTTCTCTCAGCGGGTGTCTGATTCGTTCACTAATTCCCTCCTCTCTCTGTCTCTCTCCGCCTCTTTCCTTCACCGTCTCTCCCCCCTGCACCTCCTTGCGGTTTTGTCGATTTCAAATTCCAGTCAGACAATATCCAGCGCCTCAGTTCGATTGCGCTGTGGCCCAGTAGGGGCTGCAAAAAAAATAAAAATAAAAAAGCATCTGTCAGCCGCAGAATCCACACAGTAAAAGCCAGTCGCACCGTTACGAGATATCAACAAACACATAACTTCCCTTTTACAACTTTATTGCTTCTCAAACACAAAGCCTGAGGTGCTTGTTTGTCATTTGCCAGATACAGTAATGTACGTCGTGTTCTCAAAGTGTTCTTCCCTTTTTCCTTTTTTCTCAGACAAACTTGAAACAGAAGCCAGACGAAGTTCGGTTGTTTCTTTGTCTTTTTTTTTTTTTTTAAGTTCCACTGCTCTTATGCCTGCATGCTGTCCATCAGGATGCTTGCTTTAAAAGCACGCACGGTCATTGTCGCTTGGTCCGTTTCAAGTACGAGTGACTTTGTTAGTTAGTTTTAAGCCAGGCGTAGATAAAAACTCTCGAAAAGACTTCATGTCGTCAAAACACTCGCAGCAAAAGACGCAAAAGAGAAGCGGCAACAAAAAATCTCTCAAAAAGGTTGGCCGAACAAACCACCTTGTGGTGAGCTGTCAACTACGAATTTAACTTTAGACGAAAGACAAACTGAATTCTTCCGAATGAACCTGGTCGTTATGTGTTTGACCATGACCTCTACCTGTGACTAGGGGTCGGGGGAGGAGGGAATGGTTTTTGGAAAGGAAGTTCAACTTGACTGAACACATGCTCGCTGTCTAACAAGGGGAACAGAACTCCAAAACCTCTTCTCCGATGCTGCGTACTACAGACATACGACATGTTTCTACTATCATCCGGTAGTAAGTGAGTTAAAAGATTGATGGCGTCTCGGAGATACTGTATCGTCATACAGTACAGGGCTGGGCGATATTGACAAAATCAAATTTCACAGTATTTATTTGGTTGTTTTAACCAAGCAGGCATCGATCAGAGCAGAGCAGCGAGAGCGGTCTATGAAGTTCATAAAGTAACATTATTTTCCTGTAATGCTGTCTTTAAGACAACATTTAAATATATTGCAAAGTCACAATATCCAAAATCCCAGATGACAATTTAGGACGACCGCAGATATAACCTTTTTATTGGCGTCTGGCCCTCACAAGGCATGTGAGATACGCATGTGAGTGAAGTGTGCAGCGTTTACATACTATGACATTTTATCGAACATACTTTGCCATCCTGATGCGTTTTCAAATGCTTTTTGACACTTTTTAACACTACTTTGGTGTTGTTTGGCATCGTTTGGCGTGCTAGTACGCTGTTCTGACCGGTGAGCGAGGATGGCCATTGCTGTTATTGACGCTTGGGCCCCCGTCAGCCAGGTTCTGTGTCGTCTGAGGGGCTTCATTTTGAGAGGGCCTTTAAAAGAGGGCAGTTCGAGTCCCATCCCTCCTCACCGGGAGGGGGTAGTATCCCAGCCGTTTCCTGGAGAACGTGGCGGCGGGTGGGCGGGGCGGGCAAACTCACTTCATCATACCTCTACCATTACACTCCCAGTACTGCTGAGCCAGCAGATGGATAAAACAGAACCTTACGCTTCAATAATAGTTAAATTGATGGCCTCAGATCTCTCTCCCTCTCTCTGCGTGACTCCCTCGCTCGCTGTATTCGTGCGAGCAGATGTACAGCACGTGCACGTGCTTAAGAGACGATCATTAAGACGTACGACTCTGGCAAGAGTCCCCAGATGAATTAAGCAGAGTAGCGTGTTGATGTATCGCGGCAGCGTTGCTGCTCTTTTCACGTCGCATTTCATCAAAGCAAGGGATTATTCACACAGTTTCCTCCTCTCTCTCTCTCTCTCTCTCTCTCTCTCTCTCTCTCTTTCTCTCTGTGGCTCCCTGTGTTACTGTTGTCTTTGCTGTCTTATTTTCCTCTGTTTCCCTCTTTTCTTTTTTTCCAGCCATATCTCCCTCCCTCCCTCCCACCTTGCTTCTTGCTTTGCTGTTTGGGTTTTCCGTACCTCATTCCTGCCGTATTTGTTTAGCTCGCTACGCCCCTTGAGTGCTGGTTTGTACAGTTGTGTGTGTGTGTGTGTGTGTGTGTGTGTGTGTGTGTGTGCGTGTGCGTGTGTGTGTCTGCGTACACCTGTGTCTCTCTCTCTCTCTCTCGCCCTCTCTACTTCTTACTCGCCTTTCTGGTTGCGTTGTCATCTCCCGCCCCGTACATAGGCGCCCGATAGATAGGTTCCCAAACAGGAAATTTTAATTGAATTTTGATATACTGTATGTACTGTGTATATATACTGTGTATTTGATGATATGTGATGAATGAAATAAATCTCAACTTTACTTTTCAGAATGTGAATTGCTGATATAGAGGTTTATCGTTTTTAGTTTTTTTTTTGGTTGATCGTATATTCCCAACTTTTTCTGTTTTTGATGTGAGCTGCTGTAGCACCTCGATTTCCCTTCGGGGTTAAATAAATTTCTGCCGTATCCATCTATCCATCCTCTCATCTGAGCCCACATGTGCTCACCGCCCTCACACCCAAATGTTCTTCCCCTCTCTCTCCAGTGCCAAAGGACCCGAGCCCCCAGTGGCGGCACATGGCGTGGAGCCCCGACTGCACACTGCTGGCCTACGCTGAGAGCACCGGCACCGTGCGCCTCTTCGACCTGATGGGCAGCGAGCTGTTTGTCATCCCCCCGGTAACCGTGATTATGGCTTCTCTCCCGCTGACACGGCACTCGCCCCCTCCCTAGTTTACCGTGTGGCTGTGTTGTCTCTGTTTTTCCCTATGAGCTACATGATCAGTTCCGTATCCATTTTCCATCAAAGTTTCCTCATATTTTCCCTGTGTGATAAGGGGAGGGCAGCAGATGCTTATGTGAGTTTTGTTTGTTTGAACTTGAACATTCTTTGATTTACAGTAGAGGTTACAACAATTTCTTGTTGTTATTGTATCATTTCAGAGTGAGTAAAAAATCAGCCAATTTGTGGAGACCGCAGGGCTTCCCCCGTATAAACTTTATGAGGCCCGGCTGGAAGTAGGATGTTCTACTATAACGGGGCAAAGCTGCGTATTTAAGAAAAATGAGCATAATTTAGGTAATTGATTGTTAGCCGATTGTTAGCTAATTAGATTTTATTGTTTCAGTTGGTTTATTTATTTAACTGTGTGAGGCTTCAATAATTTTTTTGAAGCCTGTGAAGGATTTTAACTTCTTGCACAAAACTAAAGTAACAGCTGTAAAACAAAATTACAATTTTTATGTTTTACTTGTGCGGTGGTTTAGTTTTCACATCTGCAACAAAACAATGAAGACAAAATGGACAATCCTCAAGGACGAGTTTGTATTTTTTAAATCCTGACTTTCCAGCGATGGAGGCGTGGGCGTGCAGACCTTCAAACTTGTTGTTATAAGTTGTCCCCGGGGAGGGGCTGTCCTTGTCCCCCGTTCTGCTGTCATTACTGCCATAACTTTCCTATTGGCTGCTATTATTCTTTTCTTAAACTCCCTCTCGTCTATCTCGGTTTTTCTTCTCCTGTTCCACTCACTTCATCCACTGTCTTCATTACAACCCGTAAATTTTTCACCCACTCTCTCGCTCTTTCGCTCGCTCTCTCTCTCTCACTCTTACTCTCACTCTCTCTCTCTGGCTCTCTCTCCCTCTCTCTTGCTCCCCGCCACAATTTCCAACTCCATCTGTTGTTCTTGCTCCACTCCCCTCCATTTTCATACACTCTCTGCTCCCAATCTCATCTATTCTCCTCTCTTTCTGTCTCCCTGCCTATCACTTCTTCCATCTCTCTGTCCCCTTGTCAGAGGCGATGAATGTGCGCACTTATTCTTCTGCCCGCCACACACTTCCTCCAACGTCTGAGATCTTCATCATGGGCTGCAGCTCTTTTATTTATTTATTTATTATTATTTTTTGAGTCCACAGTACACACACATACAGACATCACGCTCCTCCCCCCCTCCCTCTTCTTTTTCCTCAACGATCCTGCTCTTGTGCTTGTCACTGTTAAATGCTACTGCTGGTGACTCCTTGTTATTTGCTGACCTGATTTAAAAAGAAAAAAACAAAAGGTCTAGTTTATCTTGGAATGAAAAATGAAGAAACTTTATTCACATTTTCTCTGCATTGTTTATTTTATTCCACCCCCCCTTGCCCCCCCCCCTCATGTGTATTAAACTTGTACTTTATTTGTTCTATAATAAACTCAACTGTCACTATAGTTCTCTGTGGTTTACGGCTCGAGGAATCATGGGCCAAGTGTGTTCAGAAAAATTGCTGGCTTCCTCACCCTTTCCCTACCTTTTCTCTCTCTCTCTCTCTCTCTCTCTCTCCCTCCATCCCTCCTCTCAGGCCATGAGTTTCCCGGGGGACTTCAGCTACGCGGCGGTGGGCCTCATCTTCCTGGAGTACACGGCGAGTGCCCAGTGGTCGGCCGAGCTGCTCGTCATCACCTACGGGGGCTCGCTGAAGAGCTACCTGGTCAGGTAGGAGACGTCCAAATATGTTCCACAAAATGAGGTCCTTGTCTGATTTCACTTTCAGTTATCAGGGAGTTTTTACCATCTTATGTTGTTTTTTTAAGTGTGAAAATGTATTTTTTTTGCATGAAATCTTCTACTGCTGGCCTTTGTAAAACAAATGAATTGTCTAGTTTTTTTCCGATATGCAGTAAAAGACGTGTTGAACATTTATTTTTTTATGAAAAAATGAAAAAAATCATCATAAAGAAACCATGATCTGTGATGGGTGGAAAACAACAAACTCTTGCACTAAATATAGTCTCTTATTTTTTATTATTAAGAATTGTCCAACATATTTCAACTTGAAATATGTTGCACTAGATATATATACTTTAAAATGCAGTCAAATGTGAAAGTGTGTGAATACACTTGTGTCATTGTGAACCCTGTGTCATGTTCAATTACCAAACCCACGGCTTACTAATCTTTATTCAATGACACATCAGGGCTTTATCATCACACTGTGTGTGTGTGTGTGTCTGAGTCTGACACGAGACAGGGTGAGAATGACTGGAATCTCGTGTGTGTGTGTGTGTGTGTGTGTGTGTGTGTGTGTGTGTGTGTGTGTGTGTGTGAATTCCGGCGCGTCACACACGACCGAGCTGATGTATACTTTGTACTGTGTGTTTGTGTGTATGTGAGTGCCTGCACATTATGCTAGTTGGAAGCTAATTAAAATGTGAGAGGCATTTGCAGCAGATTTTCTGGAAAAATGCTGGCATGTTTTGAACCTTCGCTTTTAAAGCTGGAGCTCACAATGCAATATGGAGGCTCATACAGTACACTTTGAATTAGTGTGTGAGAATTATGGGCGAGCCCTGACAGTGAGTTGTGTGTGTGTGTGTGTGTGTGTGTGTGTGTGTGTGTGTGTGTGTGTGTGTGTGTGTGTGTGTGTGTGTGTGTGTGTGTGTGTGTGTGTGTGTGTGAGTTCTCTCCTGCTTTTTTTTTAGTTCTACATTACTACATTTTCAATCACATCTGCACTGCTCTAGTTAAATATATCTACATCATTACACAGCTTCTCCTATTTGCCCAGTTGAATAATAATTCCCTGAGTGCTGTATTGGTTATTTTAATTTATTCTGGCATACGTCTGTGGTGCCTCAAGTAACTTCATAATTAGGTCTGAATATTGGGCAGGATCTCTCGATTTGATTCGAGACTTGATTCAACAGCTATTCAATCCGTGAACCTTCCCATCAAAAGGGATGGTTCACGGTACGATTCTATATCGATATATTGACATTTTATACTTAATTAGAATTACTACCAACTTTTCACTACACCATCCGACGCATCTAATACAGAAATAAAATATTTGAAATTAACTTGTGATTGTCTTGATTTAAGCAGAAAATGGTTGCATAACTTCCAAACGATGTCCTCGATATTACAATTTTCAAATCCATTTTGAAATTGGAGAAATACAATAAATTGGAATACACTTTTTTATATTAAAAAATATAACTCCAAAGTCTGTTATGACCATATTTTTTTTAATACATAAACATCTGATTGGTATTTTATTTTATTTTATTGTTTACCTAAATATCACTTTGCCTCCGTCCTCTCTCTCAGTGTCGGAACCAATCAGAGCTTTCAGGAGAACCACAGCTTCAGTTTCTCCACACACTACTCCCATGGCATCACCTCGGCTATATATCACCCGGGTCACAGGTAAGCTACTCAGCTACTACCACGACAATAACTACTACTTTCTTATACAACGGCAGTTCATCTTGACAGCAGTTTATTTGGGTGTCTGGCCGCTAGATTTCCACCTACTGTAGGATTCTTATTACCTTTTATTGAAACAATGCTTCTCTTGTGCGTTGATCATACTGCCGAGTTGCCTCAGTCACTTTTGGCCCTGGATTGAGTGTGTCCTAATTTTCACAAGCAGGGGGCAGTGTTGGGCCAGGCAGTCTGCGTTTTACCTTCCGCCTCCCCACTCGCTGTGCCTGTTGTTTCACCTCTTGTTTCTCAGCTGTGTTCCCCATCACGGTGGTCATTAAACCTCTGTGATCTTTACCGGGGGTTCGCCACCAATTCTAATGTGTCTTCAGTGAGTAGTGACAACGCTCGGCACTGTCGTTTGAGCTATAGAACAACAGTGTGAGAAGTAGTAGTAGTGGTGTGTGTGTGTGTGTGTGTGTGTGTGTGTGTGTGTGTGTGTGTGTGTGTGTGTGTGTGTGTGTGTGTGTGTGTGTGTGTGTGTGTGTGTGTGTGTGTGTGTGTGTGTGTGTGTGTGTGTGTGTGTGTCAGGCTGCTGCTGGTCGGGGGGTGTGAGTCGGGGGATGACAGTGCAGCCAAGGCCTCCCGCAGTGGGATCACAGCCTGGAGGGCTCTGTCTGGCTCTCCACACTATAAGCAGGTCACCAGCTACGAGGATGACGTTAAGGCGGTAGGCACAAACGCGCGCACACACATTCCATGCGTACTAATGATTCACCAATTGATTGACCAACACTGTGTCAATGTGAATACCTGTTCCCAGTCCATAACTTTGAAGTATCGTCTGATACTGGATCTGATATGTTACTTTTATGGAACAGTGCAGCAATATGCTGTTAATTTGGGGGTTATTAGAAATTAATTCAACACAAATAACAAACAAATAGAATCTAATTTTCTTCATTGGTGACATTTAATTGACCTCCACCCAAACAAAGGAAATTAATTATGTACTTAGCTATTTATATCTGACATGCTTTAGTTCATCACTAGTGACGCATGCGTGTACACACACACACACACACACACACACACACACACACACACACACACACACACACACACACACACACACACACACACACACACACACACACACACTGTCGTCATCCACTGTCTCTGTCTCAGACTCAGAAGAGAGGTTTCTTCAGGATTCCAAGCTTCAGAATCTTCTCTAGACAAGGAGATGAACAGGTAGCGTGCCCCTATTACATTATGTTATATTATATTATTTAAGAATTAAAGTTGTAAAACTCACACTGATGCACATAATTCTTTATGTGTGCATTTACCGTGCGTGTGCTTGCTTGCGTGCGTGCGGGCAGGATGGTGTGTTCCGTATGAGTCTGAGTCCTGATGGCACCCTGTTGGCCGTCATCCACTTCTCTGGCCAACTGTCTCTCTGGGACATTCCCTCGCTCAGACAGAGAGCCACGTGGAGCCAAGAACAACAGGTACACTGCCACGATGTGTGTGTGTGTGCGCGCGTTTGTGAGTCTGTGAATGTGCAGGTGTCCCAGAGTGCATGCATTAATTCACTAATTCCGAATAAACCTGTGTGCATTCTTGTATGTCGTCTGGTAATATTTTGTACATAAAATGCTGTGTGTGTGTGTGTGTGTGTGTGTGTGTGTGTGTGTGTGTGTGTGTGTGTGTGTGTGTGTGTGTGTGTGTGTGTGTGTGTGTGTGTGTGTGTGTGTGTGTGTGTGTTTAGGGTTTTTGCGACTACTGATTTTTACGAGTTTTACTGACATTTTCGCCCCTTTTACTGGCGCGATGCAGCACGCGTTGAGGTTCCGGACGTTGGCTTGTAAATAGACAGGAATATGCACTTATCATTCGATTATTTCATATCTGATTTCGAATCTAAAGTCAAAATCAGAACTTATTGACTTTTTCCCGTGTGCGGGACCATGACATGTTTTACGTGTGGGGATCGCTCTGTGGGGACCACAGTGAAGAGCCCTCACGCTCCCCGCTGGACTCTGAACCACTCCAGCACCACCCTAAGATGGTATCCGATCTGGAGGAGTGCCTCTGCTCCCTGCTGCTGCAGGGCCAGGCTGACGGCGAACACGGTCATAGATACTCCATGCTGCTTCTACAGTTTTTTTCCCAATCACACTGGAACCGTGACACTGCCCTTTTCGGAGCGTTTGTGACATCGAATGTGACACACCAGGAAAAAAAAGAAAGGCATACTTCTTCACGGGCAATGGGAACAGCATCTTTTGCCTATTTTTAGCAGGTTTACCAGTGTTTGCAAAAAAACAAAAAAATAAACTGCGTATACACGCTAATTTTGGTGTAAAAACGATATGAGAATTGTTGTGTTGGCATTACCTTAGAATGAGCCGTTTTTATCGACATAGGGAGCAGGTACGCTTCCACGCCATGGTGCACTGCCATGTTTCTACAGTAGCCCAGAAAGGTCAAACCAAACACTGGCTCTAGAGAGAGCCAGTGTTTGCATTTTTCTTGAGTTTCGTGGCCACCATCTCTCCCACGGAGGGGGAAGAGACGGTGGCCATGAGGAGGGGTGTTCAGTTGGTTGTGATTTGCAACCTCACAGATAGATACCACTGAATTCTACACACTGCACCTTTAAATGAACTAGGAGATTTTTTGAAATACTACATAGCTGAATTAAGATATAAATGTAAATACATATTTTAATGAATGATTTGACTAATACAATAATGATTGTAAATCTGATGACATTGACAAAAATGATGTTGTTCCCGACTAGTGGTTATAGTAGTCGACTAGTTGAGTCGTTGGTGAATGTATTGTGTATTTACTTTTGGGTGTGGGCTCTCACAAGGCCATTGCCGATTGGTCTAGGGCTTGTATCTTTACAAGGTGTTACTAATTTTCCACTCATGTTTTTAACTTATTGTAAAAAAAAAAAATTATCTTTTAATTAATTAATCTCTACCCCCTCTCTCCCTCTCTTTCTTTCTCGTTCTCCCTCTCTTTCTGTTTCTGTTTCTTTTGTTCTGCTCTGCTATGCGGTTCTCTCTCCTTAACCCACACTTCCCACTTTCCTCCCATCCTCCCCGCAGCCAGGATTTGAGGAGATCAACCCGGAATGGAAAACTTCGCTGGAGAAAAGGAAGAAAATAAAAGGTAGCTCGGCCGCAGGGCTCTTCTGCTGACACCAGCAGCACGCTTGTGTGTACACCTCTGTGTAATGTGTAAGTGTGAATCTGTTTTCTTATGTGCGATTGTATCCTCTAGTTTAAAAAAAACCCCACAATATATGTATTTACAAACTCACTTTAGTCAAAAAGCTGTCCTTACCCTACTTCCTGTCTCCTTACTATACTCGTTTTCCCTTTCTCCTTATCCTGTAACCTGTCCCGTCACTCTATATCCTACCTCCTGTCTCCTTACCCTATCCCCTGTCCCCTCACCCTATCTTGTTTCTCCGTACCCCGTCCTCTGCACCCTTACCCTGTCCCCTGACCCTGTCCCCGTACACTACCTCCTGTCTTCTTCCCCTATCTCCTGTCTTCTTCCCCTATCTCATGTCTTCTTCCCCTATCTCCTGTCTCCTTCCCCGTCTCCTGTCTCCTTCCCCGTCTCCTGTCTTCTTCCCCGTCTCATGTCTCCTTAGCTTATGTCCCTGTCTCCTTTCCCCTCTCTCTGCCTTGTCTCTTTAACCAAACTCTTATATCCTGTCTCCTAACCCAATTTCCTGTCTTCTTACCCTGTCACCAGACAAGGAGCAGTACTACCCGCTGGTGGATATGAGCTGGTGGAGTGAGGAGGTGCTGATCCTGGCTCGCTGCTCCGGCTCTCTGACTGTCTCCTCTGTCAGGACCCTCCGTAACCTGCTGGGGAAGTCCTGCGAATGGTTTGAGCCGGCTCCACGTCTCACCTCCGCCCATGACGGGGGCTTCCTCAGCTTAGAGGTAGATGCTGTTTGGGTGTGTGGATGTGGGCGTGGGGGTGGGGGTGTACTGTGATCTTGTGTGAATGCAGGCCTGCGAGGCATCGGTTTATTTTTGTCTTGCATATGTGTTTTGCAGGAATAGTGTTTTGTGACGATGTTTTGTGCGAGTCAGTGGAGTAAAATGAGCTTTTCTCCTTCCATGTTCGTACAAGTGCAGATGTCTGCAAAGTGTGTGTTTGCCTAAAATGTGTGTTCAAGATTCAAGATTCAAGATTCAAGATCACATACATATACATACTTCCATACATATATGCAGTGAAATGTAATGCAACGCACCCGGTGATAGCACACAATATGTCCTAGGAAAAAATAAAAAATAAAATAAAATAAAAAGTAGAAAATTCCTTTCTAATAGACCGACTAACTGACTCCTAAAACGTAATACAGTAAGTGGAATACTTATAGAATAAGATAAAAAATATATAGAATAAAATACAATAAAAATAAATTGAAATAAAATGGATGCCATGCTGTTGCCAATGCCATGCTGTTGAAGTGTATGCATGTTTTGTGAGCCATCCAAAATCGCCTGGCAGAGATAATGGTAAAAGAGAGAGAGAGAGACTTACAAAGAGTGAGATCAGGTTTTATTTTTTTTCACAGCTTTTAGGAAAGGTTTCATCAGCCTGCTGCAACATGAGGTTCAGCGCTGTGGGGCTGGAAGTGTGTCTGTGTGTATGTGTGGCTGTGTAATGATCAGTGGGATTTTTTGTGTCAAGATGGGGCTCAGAGGTGCCTGTAGATGTGGTAAAAATGTGGGTGGTGTGTGTCTAAAATGCTAAGTGTGTTTGCGCCTCAGTGTATGCACGCAAGCATGTGTAGTAAGTGTTTTGGCAAAGCATGATGGGGGCCGCCTCAGCTCCGCATTGATTAAGCTGTTAAATGTTTCACAGGTGTTGAATGTTTCACTATACCTGGAACGAGGCCTTACCAGAGGGGCCTGATAGTTTTGTTTAATAAAACAAACTAATGTGTGATCTCATTTGATTATCTTCTGCTCTATACATTTTTAATTCCTTTGTTTCCTGTTTCAGGTCCTTAAAAGTCGTAAAATGTCTGCAATTCACTGTTACAAACATTAGGCCTTAAAAGTCATTAAATAGTCTTAAATCTGAATTTATGAGGTTCCTCCTCTTAGGCCACTGTTCTTGTCTCTCCAGTGTGAGGTACGTCTGGCCCAGAAACGCGGGCGCCTCGAGAGCAGCCTGAGCGCGGGGGCTACCGAGGAAGAGGAGGGCGGGGACGACGGTTGGGATTCGGACTCGGACGATGAGTCCTCGGCCAAGGCCCGCTACTTTGGCTACGTTAAGCAGGGCCTATATTACGTCACTGAGATGGAGCGCTTTGCCCCTCCACGGAAACGCCCACGAACTGTGGTGAAGAACTACCGCCTGGTCAGTTTGAGGTCCACCACGCCTGAAGAGCTATACCAGAGGAAGGTGAGTAGACCCTCGGCTAGAGGCTTATTGCCTTGCTTGCATTAATACTACTTCCAATGTTGATGTTAAGCATAAGAAGGCTACCCTGGTTATTGTACATTTAACCATTCAGCAGATGCTGTTGTCCAAAGCAACTTACGAGAGAGGCTAGAAACAATCAAAGCATACATCAGCCATTGAAGCAACCTCGAACTTAAACGCGTGAGCTCCTGTTTCTAAATTCAAAAAGTGTGAGTTTCTGGAAGGAATCAGAATAAAATAGTCTCGTTAGTATTTTGTGTGCAATATGATAAATTCTGACTTTAGTGCATTATGTCAAAATAACAACTTTAAAGCTAGTCGATATCAACAACTCATGTGTTATTAGTGCATTGTCATTATTACAACTTAAAGCTAGTCAACCTCAACAGAAACAATAATAGTTGGTCATAGCTATGATAGGAGCAGGTGTTTCTTCAAGGTTGTGAGTGTCTCTGCAGAGCGGGAGTCTGGATTGAGAACTCACTTCACACAGTGGAGGCAGCACCAGCCGCCGCTCATTTGCAGACCTCAGAGAGCGGGTTGGGGCATATGGCCTGATACGTGATGCGTCTGGGTGCAGATCCAGTAACTCTCCTGTAGGATAGCATCAAGGATTTGAACTTGAGGCGGGCAGCTACAGGGAGTCAGTGGAGAGAGATGAAGAGAGGCGTGACATGTGCACGCTTTGGATGGTTGAACACCAGGCGCGCTGCTGCATTGTGAATCATCTACAGAGGTTTAATGGAGCATACTGGTAGACCAGCAAGTAGAGCATTGCAGTAGTCTAGTCGTGAAGTGACAAGCACCTGGACAAGGAGCTGTGCTGAGTGCTTTGACAGCTACTTTCTGATCTTCCTGATGTACAGAGTGAATCTGCAGGATTGTGAGACAGGAAATTTGATCAGAGGAAGTGAGCTGGTTGTCAATTACTACCCCAATATTTCTAGCAGACTCTGATGGTATTAATGATGATCAGCCGAGCTGAGCCTCAGTTGGAGGTGGTGTTCCTTCACTTTACCTCGTGTGTATCTACCCGCCAGGAAAAACTCAAACCATCTGTGCGCAGTCCCTGTAATACCAAGAAATAAACATCAAAAAGACTGGACAAGAGAACATGATGTGTAACAGTGTCAAAGGCTGCAATTAAATAGAGCAAAATCGGAACGGATACCTTATAGGCAGCTCTTGCTGCCCGCAGAGTGTCCACGACTGTCAGCAGGGCAGTCTCAATGTAGTGACCGCTTTTGAAGCCAGATTGGTTCAGAGAGACAGGTTTGTAATTCTCTACTTGTGAAGGGTTTCGTGATTTCTTCTCGAGCAGTGGAATTACTCGATATGTGTGAGTGAGGATATGAGGGTGGCTGAAATGGCCTGCGGAAGGTGAGAGGGGATAGGGTCAAGGGGACAGGTAGTAGGGTGGCTGGAGAGGACGAGGTTATTATGTCAGCATCAGAAAGGGGGGAGAAAGGGTGAAGAGAGTTAGGTAGGAAAGAGGGGGTGGAGAGATTTGGCTTCGCCACCTTCTCTTCAAGGGTTAGGGTTAGGATGAGTGAAGGTTTTGACAGAGAGAGACACGGGGGGGGGGGGGGCTGTTGGACATGGAGGCATGGGCATGAGGTCCAGTTGGTTGCCTGCTGTGTGTGTTGTTGGGGTGTGGTGAGGCTCGGGCTGAACGAGGACAGCGGTGTGAGGAAGTCCAGGTAGATGTTGAGGTCACCCAGAATCACAAGCGGAGATCCATCCTCTGGGATGGATGAGAACAGCATGTCCGGTTCCTCCACAAAGCTCCCCAGTTGACCTGGTGGACAATAGATAACGACAATGTGCATTTTAATAGGGTCAGTAAAAGTTATTGTATGATATTTAAATAAGTTATTATTTTAGAGATGAGTAGAGTGGGTTTCCACCTCCGAGACATTAACAAATGTGTCCCTCCTCTTGCCCAGTCGAGCGAAGGGTGTGGTAGAAGGTGTTGTGGGTCCAGAGGGCAGCAGGGGTTGCTGTGTTCTGTGCACGAATCCAAGTTTCTGTGAGTGCCACAACTTGGAGTGCTGAGTGGATGGCGAAGGCAGGAATGAAGTCGGTCTTGTTGACTGCAGACTGGCATGCAGTTGGCTTGGAAATGAATAATAATAATTAATAATTACAGATGGGTTCGATCCAACATCAGCATTGGTTGCCAATACCGAAATCATTCATTCATTGGATATCAGACTGATTGACATGCTGATCCAAATTCCATTCTATAGCTTGTGCTGGACTAGGGACATACTGGACCAGGAACCCGCCGTTTTATTTTTCTAATTTAATGGTCACCCTCCTTGAGAATTCAACTCGGCAAATAATTAACCTATTAAGCCCAATGCGCAAATAGAAACTGGCAATTTGAGTCGGGCAAACCATCAGGGATTGAAGTAGCCATTAAGCTGTGGTGGTCCTCAAAATAAGATGTCATGATTCTGACGTATAGAATATGCGCCACCATGGAGCTACTGTTCGGGGAGCTAGAGTCAGGGGTCGTTCGTGGGTAGTTCTGTTCATGCAGCGCCACACTCAAGCGAATCACCGGATATGGATTAAAAACTATGCAGATACCTCTTTCGGCTTGCTTGTTGCTTCTGATTTAAAACCAAAATTATCAAACGTCGCCGCCATAATGGAACAGGCTGGCCTGTAAACAAATACAAGTCAACAGGGGAGCTGCATTTTTTTTCTGGATATAATACACTATAACGTTTACATTTCTCAACCGATTTCAGTGAGTTGCTTTTATATTCAAGGGTTTATGATCTACGTGGAGTAGGAAAAATTTTTTTTGAAAAAAAGTTTTTTTTCCCCTGCTTCATGACAGTTCCAATATAGCGGCAAAGTTGACATACAATCCAAAGGTACGGGTATAGATCCAGCTCTTGATCTTTTTAGTTTTTCTTCAAATATTCACTTGTAAAGGTAAAATGTGAAGTATGTGAAGCCTACTTAACATACAGTTCAAATAAAATGCTTTGGAAAACACTTACATTTAATGGATTTTTATATATTTTTTGCTCTTTATAATAATAAGAATTAATTAATAAGAAGTGTTGTGTGGTTTACTTCATCCTCATGTAACCGTACCAACAGCAACAACAACAACAACGAGCTCTGGTATCGGAATCAGTATCGGCACATATGTATTGTTTATGTACACAAAAACAGTGGATCGGTGCATCTCTAAATATAATGCGGCAAATGCAGTCTCCCCATTACAGAAGTGCAGGGTTTATTGTTTGCGAGTAAAATATTTACAATGACTTAAGTAGTTATCACATTCCATTTCTGTGGTTGTAGTTGATTCAGATTTGAGATTAGATTCAGACAATGAGGATTAGAAGAACACAAACTCACAATTACGAAAGGGAAAACATTGCAGTATTTTTTTTTCACGCAATTCAAGAACACTTTTACACAATGAACATTACAAATAATCAAAAATAAACAGCTCTGAGGGGAAAAGGCGGGAGGGAGAGAGCGGGGAGCCTCTCCGCTCTCTCCCTCTGCCCCTTCTCCCTTGCCGCTTCCTCTCGATCGATTCAGAGCGGGGGATCAGTTTCAGAATACGGTAAACTGCACTTAGACCTTTTCGTTGCTCGGATTTTTCCTGGTGGGGGTTAAAAAATAAAAAAAATTGTCTGTCGTTAATCAATCGACGATCGACCGTTGATTGGAGATCTGCTAAAGCCCACTACCCACCTGTATCTGGCAGCGTAAAACCTAATGATTCAGATATAAGAGACAGTATGTGACTCTTCCCCAGTAATCCATTGCCAATATAGTAGTACACCCACCTCATCTACCATCACTACTGCCCTGGGTAACAATGATTTCTCACAGTGATTGCAGTAAATTTGGCCGCCCACGGTCACAAGCATAACAAAGTATATGAAATGGCAATGCCCACCTTTACCTTGCATGTAAAGGGTTTGCCTTTGGGAATTATGGCACTGAGACCTAAATGTACGATAATGGTCACTCATGATTCCTCTGAGGATCACAATTTTCCAAAAGCCCACATAAAAGGTGATTCCCATGGTTTTCACAGGACATTTACACATCACAGCAAGAGCGATGCATTTTGATGTAAACCCACGCTGTGGTCATCTAATATCCTCTAGCCCGCTATCTCAGCAATGCTCCCAATATCAGTCACATTATGAATTATTATGATAATTATTTCTGCACCCGGAAAGGCCCGTTGGACGGGAAAATTAACATCCAAATTTACATCCACAGCCGCTCCACGATGGGAGTCATCCATTGTGTAAATGTTCTTCTTTCTGTGAAGTACCTCGCTAGTTTGAAGTCCCACATGACTATCTCTTTTTAAGGAAAATATCTTGCAAAGCTCTGAAGATGAGTAATCACTCCTAATGCGCTGTTCTTTCATGCCAGCCATCTTTTTTTAATACTGCGGGTGTCAAGTTACGATTTTAGATTTTTTATTTATTTTTTTGCGTCACCGGGCATACCCATCACGGAATGAAAGTCCTCGTTTGTTCATGTCACACGTTTTAATGACATTGGAACAGCGTCACGCGGAAAAACCATTTGGTCCGGGATTAAATTACTGCAGTTTGATCTGCAGAACCGGTTTGTGACTGAACAGAGCCTATGCCGACTCTCTGAAGTGCTCCTCTCGGTTGGAACGGCTCCAGACTGCTGTTGAGGAGACGGGGGTGGGTGGGGTGGGAATGAAAACCAAGCAAGATGTTCAGTCTGCTTTAAGGCTATTTCTCTGTCCCAAGGGTTCCTCTCAAATGCTAATTGCTACATTAGGAATATGGCTGTTGTTGCCGCTCGCTACAAACAACACGCTCCATCAAGAAGCGCGGCGAGGGGTGGTATCGGCCTCTTGACGGCCTCCCACGTTTTGAACGCGGTCCATTCATCATTTTTACGACCTGTCATTTACTAGGCCTCTTCATCATCCTCATCATCATTAGTCATCACCATCAGGTCTAACCGCGTGAAATTACAACGCAATCAATCATTATTATCTCCGCATAACACTTGGTACCCGCGACACTTGTGACTGTCCCTCCGCCCTGGGTGGAATTAGTTCCTCTTCACTCACATGTATTTAGGTGTGTGTGTGTGTGTGCGCAAACCACAGTGAGCTTCTACGCAAGTCCACGAGTGTCTTTTAATTCCTTGTGCACACATTTGATCTCATGTTGTATAAGTGCTGCTCATGTGTCCACGACCACACACACACACACACACGCGCACGCAGGCCAAGAACACTGATGACTCTGTAGACGAGAGCTCTGTGGTACGTTTGACATGTGAGAACCACTCCGAGATGCTAATGGCCCAGAACAAGCGTTTCCGGGCTATTTTATCTTGAGTTGGGCTCCTCCTGTCTTAGGACCCCCCCCCCCCCCCCCAAGTCAGCAATGAGCGGAATGCTGGCAGGGCTACTAACAGTTTTATTAGCTGGATCCTGGGGGAGACGGAAGTCGTTGATGTCCTCGTTTGATGTCCTCCTACGTGAGGTCTTACTGAGGGGGCTGTTTATTGCTCTCAAGGAGCGGGAGTCTGGCTAATGTGTTGCTTTGTACTCCTACACGTAGACCGAGAGGGAGATATACTGTATGCGGACGTTAGGAGCGTGCGCGTGGGCGCAGGCGCGTGCACACAAATGCACACATGCACACACACACTTACAAGCACTCAAACTCATTGTGTGGGCGTACATGAGCAGAAATGTCGTGGTGGTGTTGGATTCAATCTATTGTGAAGTGGTGAAATGAAACTAAGCTCCACTATGTCGAGGTCTGAAGCCTGGACACACACTCCACGGCGGTTAATACTTGAAGAACAATGATAATAATAATCACAACCATGACCGTCCATCACAGAGGGTTTGATAAAAGGGATGAAACTACTGTATTGACCAATATATAACTGTATCCTGTGTGTTTGCTCGACCCACAGATTGATAACGAGGAGTATGGCGAGGCCCTGTCCCTGGCCCAGGCCTACAACCTGGACTCTGACCTGGTCTACCAGAGGCAGTGGAGGAAGAGCACTGTCAGCATCGCCTCCATACAAGACTACTTGGTAAGAGAGAGAGCAATATCGAAATAGAGCGCAAGAGAGAGAGCGAGAGACATGAGCAACACTGTGTGTAATCCTGGTGGTGACTATGATGAATACAAATAGTATGATGCTGCGCCGCCTGCTTTGTTCTAGTGAATTGAACGGGGGGTTTAGGGAGGTGAAGCAGGGCAGGGTATAAGAAACAATCAAATTTATGATAAAGGCAACACTATGCTACTGTTTTTACCTTAAAATAACAGCTTCAGTAAAATAAATTATTTTCTGACACCGGACAGTTTTACGAAAGTGGTGTAAAAGTGCAATTGCACACTGAACCTGTAGGGGCGCCAAATACCGAAAGTTAAATAGTGCTGCTTGAAAATACATTTTTCTATATTTTTGTTGTTTGTCCTCCATTTTCAGTGTGTATCATCCAGGAACCATAGTGTCTATAACTATAGGGGGAGAAGGCTGGCGCAAATGCACAACTGCAGCACAATTCCTTTCGGTATTTTGAGTAACTTATTTACAAATGTATTAATGTTCTCTCAGAGTAAGATACGCAAGCGCTCGTGGGCACTGCACGAGTGCGTGGAGCGCGTCCCGGAGAACGTCGATGCAGCCAAGGAGCTGCTGCAGTACGGCCTTAAAGGAACCGACCTGGAGGCCCTCATTGCCATAGGCAAGCAAGAGGACGAGGGCAGGTAGGGCACGGAGAGAAGCAAACACATACGGTGCCTGTATGTTATATACAATACACTCACATACTGTATGAATGAATGCATGCATAGGCTGGGGCTAAAAGCAAGTTTGTGTGTGTGTGTGTGTGTGTGTGTGTGTGTGTGTGCTCACGTAGCCTGCTTGTAGAAACCCTTCTCTTCTTTGAGTCCCTTCTGAAATTTGGATTTGATAATTAATATTAGATTAGATATTACTTTGTGGAGTGTTTGTGCAAACTCAGTACAAAATCCAACTTTTAGACCCTAGAATGCATAATAGGCAGCTTAACCCCACCTCTAGAATGCATATGTCCGGTTAAAAATTAACTGGCTTAAAATTATTATGTTTATTTTATTCATAACTTTGTATGTATTAGTCAATTCATTCATATGTAATTGCACTTATTGAGAGACAATGAGTTCACATCATGAAAAATTGGTCCATGAAGGAATTCCTGGAATTCTTTCAAATGATTAAAACATCGTTGTATCTGTGACTTTTTGACCCATCATATGCATTTTAGGGGTAATGAGCTTTTTATTTGGGGTCATTTGTCTGAAAGCCCAAATAGCGCTCATTGTAGTCATGTGAAGGATGACTCAACGTTGTTTATCTAGAATTATCTTTTATTTACCGACTTTTGAACCATCTCCCAGGTTTATTCTCCCCGGCGACGTAGACCTGGATGACCTGCCCTACGAGGACTTCCTATCGGCGGAGCAGGAGCTCGAGAGGAAGAAGGAGAAGGAGCACAGCAAGAGACGAGAACTGCTGGCCAAGGTCGACTTCAGCAGGTACGCACCTGGCAACCTACCAGTGGATTAGCCGGCGCAACAATTCAATGGTTTGTGCCTCGAGCCATTAAAAATTTGGCCAGCAGCATTCGTCAGTCCGTTGCTGGCACTGGAGAGAAAGTTTGGTAGTAGAAATGGACTGCTAGTCTAATTTTTATAAAGATTGCAAAGCTGAGCGGATTTCGTTTTGACAGGAAAAGAACAGGGCAGCAGTGTGGGCTTATTGTTTAGTGAGTCTGTCCTTCAGATGGAAGGTCTGAGTTGAAGACCCACAACACCCACCCCCACCCCCACCCCCCTGCCTGCTTGTCCTATGGAAGACTCACCTTTGGCTTCATAGATTCTATCCAGCTACTGTTGCCGATCCCTGTGGAGTGGGAGGACACAGAAAGAGAATATCTTACTTTCTATTAATGGTATTTATGTGCCCTTGCAGGATCATTCATTCTTTTCAACAGAAATTTCTGAGACAGTTATGTATTTTGAAATGAGTGGCTGCACCACTACTGCGGGTTCTCCGCAACAGTTGTGTGGTAATGAATCTCTCACCCCTGAGCGTCTCTGAGCTTGATTGGGGCATCAGAGGGCATTCTGGGAGTTGGAGAACGAAGTGATCCCCAGTGGCCTGCTGCCTCGGAATCCCCCAGCCCAGACACAGATTTTTTCAAATGAGGTCATTGTAATTCCCAATGCTACAATTGCTCCAAAAATTTGAAAATAAAAAAATGCGAGCTAACAGCTAAGAGTTGATGAGTGGAGATGGGGGTCACTGCACCAGAGAGGATGACGCAGGAATGAGAGAGAGAGAGAGAGAGAGAGAGAGAGAGAGAGAGAGAGAGAGAGAGAGAGAGAGAGAGGAGAGAGAGAGAGAGAGAGAGAGAGAGAGAGAGAGAGAGAGAGAGAGAGAGAGAGAGAGAGAGAGAGATGAGAGAGAAGAGAGAGAGAGAGAGAGAGAGAGAGAGAGAGAGAGAGAGAGAGGATTAGTGGCTAATCTGCTGGAGGTAGTCGAGTGCCCAGGGAATGACTAATGAAAACTCTTTAGTGATCACTAATCACCCGACACACACAAACTCATACATGTAGGCACTCAAACGCTATGAAATGCATTTGAATAGATAGCTATATTACAAGCATCAACCACAATGTGTAAACACAAACAGCCTATTACATAAATATGTCAATCACGTTTATTTGACGCTTTCTACGCCCAACTGTTTTTCCCACACACAGTATGTCACTCCCTCCAGGAAATTGATATTTTTCAATCTCGACAGAGAATGCAAATTCAACCCAATCTACACAATATTCGCAAAAGCCTGTGACTTTGCAAAATTGACAGTTTTTTCTGCAATCAGTAACCAAATTGACGACCCTTCCCAGAGAAGACATGCAGCACTGATGTAAAAGTTTATTCTAGAGACTTGAACTGAAACCCAAGCAAAACTGTAACTTTGAGTCCGTGGTTCTTTTGGATGAGCATGGGAAGTGATTACACAAGAATCTTTCTTCATGAGTACTAGTTGGTAGTAAGAATTACTTTTTCATTAGCTCTTAATTTTACTATGAAAAAACTTGTGAACTTCATAAGCCACTGCGAAATGAAGCATTTTTGGTAAGAAGTAAGGCTCCTTATGTGCTGGTATGTACACAAATAAGCACACATTCATACACACGTACCAAACACACTCACATGAACTCAGACACATGATGGTGGCATAGATTAATTGAATCATTATTTACTCTATAACTGTCAGTCTTCATGTTTAGACTCTGCCATGCACTAGAAATCAAAGTGTTTTGACCCACTGTGTGTGTGTGTGTGTGTGTGTGTGTGTGTGTGTGTGTGTGTGTGTGTGTGTGTGTGTGTGTGTGTGTGTGTGTGTGTGTGTGTGTGTGTGTGTGTGTGTGTGTGTGTGAGCGCGCGTGCGCGCGGCTTGAGAGGGCAGCGAAGCGTCCCTCACGAATGGATTGAGTCGTGTTGCCTTAGGGCCCACGGCTGTGGCCACGCAGACAGATAATAATTGTCTTAATTTCTTTTTAACTACGCTACCATTACAGAAATGCCTGATATCGATCATGGCATCATCAGCCGTGATCGATATCAGCTTGTGTGTGTGTGTGTGTGTGTGTGTGTGTGTGTGTGTGTGTGTGTGTGTGTGTGTGTGTGTGTGTGTGTGTGTGTGTGTGTGTGTGTGTGTGTGTGTGTGTGTGGTTCAGTTTTTGAATTGACACACAAATTCTCCTGTACGTCTTGGAATGCTCTGGATAATTGTTGTAATACGGTCAGACGCTGTGTGTTTGCCTTCATGCGTACACGCTAGAAGAGGGGTCTTTTGACTAGGGCTATTCAATCTGTCACCGTGCCTTTTGCCGAAGATGAATCTCTTCATTCTTCATGGCAGTACCAAAAAAAAGAAAACAGAAACAAAATGAAAATATTGGCTGCAATCACAAACGGAGGCTCTTGGAAGTGACGCTTGGCGAACTATATCGACTCTTCTGCACTTCCAGTCGCTTCCACATATCTTTGCAGCTACTCTCTCTCTCTTTACTCGTCAATGCTCATGGAAAAGTGAGGCCACGCCAGAACTGAAATAACAACAGGCCTTGAAGGATTCCCATGTGTCAATGTATTTGATAGATAGAAGATATCAAAATGATCAAAATTGTCCTAGAATAATAAGATTTGGCCCGGAAGGGTTTCATTTAATGTGCAGCAAAATTCTTTCCGTGCAACAATATCCATTTTAAAGCGAAGTACACCAAGTACTTTATTTATTTATATCTAAATTGTAAACTTTCTCCTTCGGGAAGGCTCTGTCAAGGTAAAAGGAGGTGTGTACTGATACTGTGGAGTTTTGGCTGATTGGACTTCTTCTCACGTTGGTGTGGCCACAGCGACCCTGCAACTGGTTGATTGGTTGACAGGGTCTATCTACCTGTATGGGTAGTGAAAAACGTCCTTGAAATATCCCGCAATAATTATTCTTGAAAAGAGTGGGAACCCTGTCTGAGTTTATTTTTTTATTTTTTATTTTTTTCCTGCCGATGCTTAAGAATGCGATGCACTGGTAGAACGTTAACTTTGATTTTTTTCTGAGTCCATCCGTTCCATCCTGGCGGTTTAATGTCACCTGACTTTGGCCGTGTCCTTGTTTTTTTTTCCGTTCACAATAAAGTATGATTCAGAGTCTTGAGTTGGCTGAGAGCTGTCATAGCTGCTCCTTTCAGCCGGCGATCAGAAGATGGAGCAGAGGACTTGAGGAAGAACTGGGGAGAGGGAAGAATGACATGGATGGAATAGAGGGGGAGAAAATGAGGGGGGGGAGACAGAGGGCTTATACTTCAGGATGTTTATGCTCTTATCTGATCAGATTCAGGCCTCAATCAGAACTCTCATTTTTCTCATTTTCTCCAGCATTAGTTTTCTGTGTGTCTTGAATGTGGATGGATGTGTGTTTTGCTGTTTTATAGCTTTTGTGTGTGTGTGTGTGTGTGTGTGTGTGTGTGTGTGTGTGTGTGTGTGTGTGTGTGTGTGTGTGTGTGTGTGTGTGTGTGTGTGTGTGTGTGTGTGTGTGTGTGTGTGTTAGGTGTCTGCATAAGCCGATATGTCTCTGTCTGTTTATGCAGTCCAATTTTGTCCCTTATACAGTGCGATAATCGCTTTCTACCGCACACTGTGTGTGTGTGTGTGTTGGCCTGTTTATGCGTTTCAATCTCCCCGCAGTACAGTCATCTTCCGAGGGGTTTCTACAGAGATGTAGGAGAGGGACGCCATCAGATTGTAATAGCTGTAGCTCTTATGGCTTTGAAACACAGGACACGCACACACACACACATAAACACACTTGCAGAAACAACACACACACACACACACAGGCCTTGGGCAATCAGGGTCCAGTCTCTTTACATTAGGCGGTGTGTGTGCTGATGTGTGTTGCTGAACGGTCTAAAGCACACTTAAAGTCTTGCTCCTTCTACCTTTTAGGACCTCACAGTCCTCCATCTTAATTCCGCCATCCAGCGGAGCTCGCAGTTCATCTGTTGCGTAACCGCGCCTCCCTCAGGTCGTTATTTAAGGTCATTCCACAGGACTCCGGGAACCTCTGTAACCAATCCCACCCAATCTATAAGACACACATACACGCCGCAAGGCCAGATGAGCAAGGCCTGCTGTCGTAGGGAAATGGTCTGACTCTCTCTTTTCAAATCACCTGTTATGTTGTGTATATACCGCAGAGGTATTCGGCGGTCTTTAATCGCATAGAAAACACACATTCAAGCTCTAATTCCATCAATGAAATATGAAATTGTTCCTCATGACCTTCCTGGTCAAATCAAGGTTAAATAAACTCAAAGTTCTGTTGAAAATGTGACAGAACTTGAACATGAGTTCCTTAATCCCCTGGCAGTTAATGACATCTTATTTTATCTTATTCTTTATCTCATGCTGAGTTTATTGTGTTGCTTATCGTATTCCTATCTTATCCCGTCTTATTTCATCTTATTTTTAAATTTATCTTATTCTCACTGTACATTATTCTTATCTTAATCTCATCATATTCTTATCTTAATCTTATTTCATGTCTTTCTGGGCATATTAGTATTATCTCACCGCGGATACTAATGAAAGCAAGACCGTACATTTAGACTTTTTTAAAAATGTATTTCATTGAATTTATAAAATAATGTCAAGCGCTTCTGGAGCTTTTCGGCTCCGTTCAATCTCTCTGTAACTTCGAGCGTCGTCGTGGGAGAACCTTTTACGCGGTGAAGGTTGGACGAACATGAAAATCCCATTCATTGATTCAACACGGCTCGGGAGAAAATGAGGATGGACAAAATAATAAAAAAAAAAAACCTGTCTCACTTGAACTAATCACAACACAGCATATCCATTGGAGCATGTTGGCGCAGTTTACTCAGAATAGATGTGAATATTTCTTGTGAACTGCTTCATTTTCTCTCATATCGATACGCAACACATTGGTTGCAAGCCGTACTTGCTGTTGTGAATCAAAAACAAATCTCAACAAATTTGAAGTCTCTTCAGCGGTTTGTTCAGCCTTGCTGGCTCACCCCCCCCCCCACACACACAAACACACACACACACACACACACACACTTCAGTCAAAACTGGAACGGCAAACAGGTATATCGTCCACTTTTCCCTAAATCCCCTGTCTTTTCCACCCCTCCCCTTTCCCTCCCACACCTCCTCTCCTCCGCTCTCCACTCTGAAGAGGCAGAGCAAAGTAATAATTATAGCGACGATGCTAAGCCGCCACTCTTTGATGTGCCAGGGAGAGCGTTGAGCCAGTGTTAATCTGTGTTAGTCTGTGTAGCCGAGGCCCGATAAAACCCGATAGCGCACTCTGTAATGATGGATTAGGGATTAAGACTGCAGGTCTGGGGTCACCCCCCCCACACACACACACACACCCCCCACCCCACCACCACACTGCGGTTGATCTTTAATTTTTGTTTTTTTAGAGCATTGGCCACAACCCAGCTGGTTACCACTCAATTCACAGTTGAAATGTGAACCCGTGAGAGCAGCTTGTTAGAGTGTGAGGTGTCTGTGGGTGGTTGGGTCGACTTTTGAAAATTGATTGAATTTGCAAAATGTATATTTTTGTGCAAATTTTAAATTAAGAGAAACTATTTTTTTTAATATGTTTAATATTTTTTATTGAAACAATCTTTTTTTAATTGATATCATATTCATATCATGTGTGTGTGTATAATCACATTTTTTAAAATTTGGCTTTTTTATTATACATTTGTCAGACTTTTTTATGCTCGTAGTCTGTCCAGCAATGCACCGATCCTAACTATGACAAATTCCTCATATATGAAAATGTACGGATAAATGAATTCTAAACCGATTCTGATGACTGCAAACTAATATATATTTTGTGTGTGTGTCTGTGTGTGTGTGTGTGTGTGTGTGTGTGTGTGTGTGTGTGTGTGTGTGTGTGTGTGTGTGTGTGTGTGTGTGCGAGCACATCATGGCCTCAGGCAGTAACTCACAGCCTGGCGGTTCGTTCGCCGCAGATTCACCTCCAGTGATTTGATTCAGGGCAGAGCCCGTCCCGCCACGACCGCTTCACATTCACCGACGTCCCTTCTCTTATTTTGTATTTGTGGCCGTGATTAAACTGCACTGAAAATGGATTTAATTCACATGGCGCAGTAGCTCAGCTCATTGACAAGCAGCGCGCCGTAAATAAAATAGTTGGCTCTCTCTGCATCGTAGGCGCTTGATTTGTTCTCTTTTCTATCGTGATTAGATCTACGCGGCGCGGCGGCATTGTGACAGCTGTCATCACCCAGCCCACGCATGGTTAAATAGTTCCCTGTGTACGGCCCCTTAACACTGCATCCTGCGTGTCAGACCCCCAAGTGGCGTTTATTGGTTTCTGTTGTGCGTTGTTCTTATGTTTCACTTGACTCGGTCCGAACGCAGGGTTCGACCCTGGTCTGAATCAAAGCTGTTTCATACGTTGTAATTTGAACCATCTGTGTTTTGTTTTGCAGTCAGTCCAAAGGGAAGGCTGAACTCAGGAGACTGTCGTGTATTGATTGCTCGCTGTTGTTGTTCACCCTGTGCATGTGTAGGTTAATTGTGATTTTGTGCTAAAGTTATTGTTCAGTCATGCGGTTTATTGTGTGTGTGTGTGTGTGTGTGTGTGTGTGTGTGTGTGTGTGTGTGTGTGGGTGTGGGTGTGTGGGCAGGCTGACTCTGGAGCAGAAAGAGCTGTGTCGCAGCAGACTGAAGCTGCTCACTTACTTGGACCGCCTGGCCACGTATGAGGTAACATTAATTCACTCCCTTCTCTTACCGCCACCTTGGATCCAACTAACTTGTCTCTTTAATCAAACAGATTGGGCTATTAATTACCGTCCGGAAAAACAAACTAAACACATGCAACATTACATCCAAAATAGAATCTGAAACGCCTAATAAGCCAGACCAACCAGCTTGTAAAGCGCGTTTAATTGGTTTTCCAAGGCATGGCGGTGCCACTTTTCTGGGTGTTGCAAATAATCCTGCGATGTGCGAAAGTCACTGTGAGAACACAGTGATTTTCTGCAGGATACATTTCTGTTCAGCATATAAGCATACCACATTACATAGTATATACACCTAAGACTTATTATAGCATCAAATGGCGTCCTTTGCAGCCTGTGATCGGGATCCCTCCTCATGTATCCCCTTCTTCCCAGTTGTTTTTCTGGGAGTTTTTTCTTGTAGGGGTAAGGGTTAAGACCAGGAGATGCTGTTGATTTCTATGGGAAATGTGGGCTTTGAGACTGTACCGTCATTAAGGACTATATAGAATTATTAATTAGTTAAATATATACATATATTTTTTTATGTTACTGGATAGGTTGTCGAGGGAAAATGTTTTTTTTTCTTTATTTTATTTTCACACATGGAACTATTTCACAGGTCCAGGCCCAGAGGTAGAGCTAGTAAGGGAAAAGGTTTTTTTTTTTAATCTTTTTTTTTTTTTTTTTTTCTTCTTCCCATTCTTATTAGATATTCAACTCAGAGAGAATGCGGTGCTTCTTTTTTCTCTGGACATTGTCATGGTAACTGTGGCCCTCGTCAGATTCTTTTTGCCCCTAATCCATTTTCTCTGGATGTCTATGAATATGATATTAGCCTTTTTATCATCCCGACTCGGGGCTGGTTCTGTCCACATACGGGCCGTTCAAAGGCTATCCATCAGGCAGACAAACACTTACACACACAGGCACACGTGCGCGCACACACCCACACACACCCACACACCCACACACACACACACACACAACACACAGACAAACAGATGCCGAAGGGATGCTATACAGACTTTTATACACATTGACAGGCACAAATCCCTCCAAGCCGAAGGCCAGAACAACAAATGTTCCCTTCAGACATTAATACTCCCATATGTACCTGGGAAGGTTCTCTGTCCAAAGGACACGGCCTCCCTATCACAGAACGTTGAATAGAATAGGGGTTGACTCAGCGTTTACTCAGCACTCTCTTTGCAGTCAGAGCTCCTTCTCTCACGTTGTCTGCTCCCACTTTTTCTTCAGTCCGTCTCCCCCCCTGCCTCCCAACATTTTATCTGTAAACAGGTCCATCCCTCTTTCCGCCTCCCGACTTTTTCATATGGGACTGGGACCCTCCCGGTTATCTCCTTGTCTGGCTCCATCTCCGTTGTATCTCACACTGTCGGTCTCGCTCTCTCTGTCCAATTTGTTCTCTCCAGTGCTACCGTTCCCAACCTTTTCTGACACACTTGAAAACCTCAAAAAATGTTTTGGTCGTACATCCAACCAAAAGTAACACAGATGACAGTCTCAAGCTGCCTTCACACATCACCTCCCGACAATGTCTGGATGATCAGGTCCGGACAATGTCTGGAGTTGCCCTTTCACACATGTAGTACACGACCGGAGATTGTCTGTGTCAGACACGTTTACGCCACCTGGAATTACCCAGTTAGGTTAAGTCATAGACATAGGGGCAGAGCCGGGGTTGAGTGTGCAGGAGGCAGGACTTGAAGCAATGATGCTGCAGCGTTATGGCACACCCAAGATGGTGGACGAGGCTACCGACTTATCTTTTTTTGGAGTTGATACTCCATATTTTTTGACATATCTTTATTATAAACGAAAGAGCGGAAAGGAATATAAAGGAGTGCAGAAAGGAGTACGAAGCAGCTACGCTCTGTGCACGAAGACCCACACAAAGGTAAATTACTGGTGCATGATAGAGACATCATCAACGCACAACACGCCCACTGGCTCGCTGTGAATGATCCGGACAATTACCTGCTGCTGTGTTCGCACAACACCAGGTAAAGGTAATGCCATTTGGACATTACCCGGATTTAGGACTAGAGTGCTGGCTGGGTAAAGACCGGATAATCTGGTCAGAATAATTCATAGATTTGCATTCACACGTACAGCTTTTCCAGGTAATGTCCGGATAATTTCAGGGTTGCAGTGCATGTGTGACAGCAGCTTTGGAGTCAAAGCAGATCAAAGCAGAACCGCACAGTGAACAAGCAATGGAGAAGGGTGATCAACCTGAGGCGTTTTCAGGAGGAAGGCAGGAACTTTTTCATAGTTTTAAGAACTTTTGGAGGAACCCGCCCTTTTTTGTGGCCGGACTGCAGGAACTAGGAAAGATCTTAGTTCTTAGAATGCTATTTTGAGGGACTTTTTTAGCTCCTACTTCAGGGAAGGTACTCTCCCAGCAAAAGAGGAGGTAATTGGTTCAGATGTAAGAGTATGTTGATTGGTCGAACACATGTGCCAATGCAGCACCGGCAACCGGCATATTTAAAAATCTGTGTACAACGCAACAAAAAAAACCTCAGTATAAATCATGTTTTATTATAGATGTATTTATTTCATTTATTTTATTTTATTTTTTCCAACATTAATTGAATGAATGCCCTTGCCCTTGCAAACTTTTAAATTAGGTCTTTCAGATCAAATATGAGTGAAGATTCAGCAACTGTGTTGCATATTTCTCACCTCAAATGTATTCAGAAACAGGTTTTGGTGCACTGATAATGTGAAATAAGTGAAAGTTTATAGACCTAATACAACACGGAACACGGAACTTGAGCTGAAACTTGGCTGACGTCACGTCAGTGTTTCTTCTGGCGCAAGAAGAAAAAGCCCTTGAAGGTATTTAGGTCTTTGGTGACCGCCCCAGTTCCTAGTTCCCTTCCCTTCAGGGAGGCCCAGGAACTGTTTGTCTGAAAAAGCCCATAGTCTTCTGGAAGTCGATTGGTTTGTCACAGTGGTCATAACAAAATTTGTTTTTTTGAGTTTTTATAATATATATATATATATATATATATATATACGTGTGTGTATGTATGTATATATATGTATATATGTGTGTGTGTGTATATATATATATATATATATATATACACGTGTGTGTATGT